>NC_064857.1:35841954-36119454 GCF_024139225.1 Suncus etruscus
TTGGGGCCGGGCGGTGGCGCAAGAGGTAAGGTGCCTGCCTTACCTGCGCTAGCCTTGGACAGGACCGCGGTTCGATCCCCCGGCGTCCCATATGGTCCCCCAAGCCAGGAGCGACTTCTGAGCACATAGCCAGGAGTAACCCCTGAGCGTCACCGGGTGTGGCCCAAAAAAAAAACCAAAAAAAAAAAAAAAAAAAAAAAGTATTCACTTGCCTAAACTTCTCTTGCCAAGTGACTAAGAAACAGCCAAGTTAAAAAAAACAAAAAACAGGGGCTGGAGAGATAGCATGGAGGTAAGACGTTTGCCTTTCATGCAGGAGGTCATCGGTTCAAATCCCAGCATCCCATATGGTCCCCCGTGCCTGCCAGGAGCAATTTCTGAGCCTGGAGCCAGGAATAACCCCTGAGCACTGCCGGGTGTGACCCCCCCCCAAAAAACAAACAAACAAACAAACAAACAAAAAAAAAAACAAATTTCTGGGTCGGAATGATGGTACAGCAGTAGGGTGTTTGCCTTGCCACATGGCTGAACCAGGATAGACCATGTTTCTATCCCCCAGGCATACCATATGGTCCCCCAAGCCAGGAGTGATTTCTGAGTGCATAGCCAGGAGTAACCCCTGAGTATCACCAGTTGTGGCCCAAAAATTAAACAAAAAAAAAAAAAACAATTTTCTGTCCCTCGGCTGCAGGCTAAGTGCTTACACTCAAACAGTAAAGGAATTTGGAAGATTATATTGGACTTTATTATTATTGTCCCTTATTATATTTTATCTGAAAGTAGGTAGAATTTTTGCTAAGTTAAAAAAATTTTTTTGCTAAGCTACAACTTGTATATTCTAATATTTGCTCTTTCATTAATGAGACATGAGTTATGTGTCAACAGAAACTAAAAATAGACATTTCAGAATAAAAAGTATTGCTCTATTTAGGGGTCCTCAAACTTTTTAAACAGGGGGCCAGTTTACTGTCCTTCAGACTGTTGGAGGGCCAGATTATAGTAAAAATTATAAAAATTATATAAAAATTATAAAAATTGGGCCCGGAGAGACAGCACAGCGGTGTTTGCCTTGCAAGCAGTCGATCCAGAACCTAAGGTGGTTGGTTCGAATCCCAGTGTCCCATATGGTCCCCCGTGCCTGCCAGGAGCTTTTTCTGAGCAGACAGCCAGGAGTAACCCCTGAGCAATGCCGGGTGTGGCCCAAAAACCAAAAAAAAATTATAAAAATTATGAACAAATTTCTATGCACACTGCATATATCTTATTTAGAAGTGAAGAAACAAAATGGGAATAAATACAATATGTGGCCCGCGGGCTGTAGTTTGAGGACCATTGCTATATGAACTGTTACTGAAATGGCATCTGTTTGGAGGGTCTTATTTCACATTTGTATTAATTGTCCAAGGACCTCTTTTGAAACCTCTTGTTTTCTTTTTCTTTTTTTGGCGGGGAGGGGTCACACCCGGCAGTGTTCAGGGTCTACTCCTGGCTCTACGCTCAGAAATCGCCCCTGCCAGGGTCAGGGGACCATATGGGATGCTGGGACTCGAACCACTGTCCTTCTGCATGCAAGGCAAATGCCTTACCTCTGTGCTATCTCTCCAGCCCCACCTTTTGTTTTCTGGCACCATTATGTTCTCCTTGGTCTGACCAGAATTTAGCCTGAATAGAGCCAGGAGTGAGCCAACCACTTTTTGTCACCCAAATATTTAGATTGACACTCCTTTTTTTTTTTTAATACACCCAGAAGTGTTCAGGGAAGTCAATGTGGTGCTAAGAATTGAACATGTTGGGCCTGGAGAGATAGCACAGCAGCATTTGCCTTGCAAGCAGCTGATCCAGGACCAAAGGTGGTTGGTTCGAATCCCGGTGTCCCATATGGTCCCCCGTACCTGCCAGGAGCTATTTCTGAGCAGACAGCCAGGAGTCACCCCTGAGCACCGCCGGGTGTGGCCCAAAAACCAAAAAAAAAAAAAAAAAAAGAATTGAACATGTTTAGCTGGGTGCAAGGCAAGAGCCCTACCCATGGACTAACTCTTTGGCTCCTTACGAAAGATCTAATAAATATATCAAGAAATGAGTGAGCACTAACTGTAAGGGTCACCCCCGTCATGCAAAAGTCTATGTATGTTAGAATATAAGTTTAGGGGCCGGGCGGTGGCGCTAAAGGTAAGGTGCCTGCCTTGCCTGCGCTAGCCTTGGACGGACCGAGGTTCAATCCCCCGGTGTCCCATATGGTCCCCCAAGCCAGGAGCAACTTCTGAGCACATAGCCAGGAGTAACCCCTGAGCGTCACCGGGTGTGGCCCAAAAACCAAAAAAAATAAAATAAACAAAAATAAATAAATAAACAAGAATATAAGTTTAGAATTAAGTTTGGTTTAGAATTAACTACTTGTTCAGCTTCTGTAACCTAGCTATACTATTGACATAACCACAGCCAGGACAGGCCTCAGAAATGTGGCCAGGGTAGGCCCAGAACAGTCAGTTCCAGGAACTTCAAGGGCACGAACCAGGACAGGTAGATAAACTGACAACACCCAGGGACCTGCAGATGATAAACTTCCTCTACTACTTCAGCCAGCCAGTTTAAACCTGGCTGATGCAACATGTACTAAAAACCTATAGTTTACCCCTAGCTTGAAGCCCCAGAAACCCTATAAAAAGGGCTTGCAAGTCTTTTTTTGGTTGCCACTTACAAGAGGTGTGGCCTTAGCATGCTAGTAATTGAATACTGCCATTTCTGCCTGTCTTTGTGGGTTTTATATTGAGTCCAGAGTTAACATTTGGGGGCTCGTCCAGGATACCTGACACAGAGATGAAAGAACAATAGAACAATGGAGAGGAAAAACTTGAGAAAATCTGATAAATCTGTGGTGTACATCTCAGTGTATTTCTATATAAGGCCTTATTTCTGGAGAGTGTCAGCAAAGGACACAGGTGGAACCAGTTGGGGATTTTGGGAGACATCCCAAGTCCCCTTTGGGATCCCTTTGGCAGTCCATGGCATTTGGCTGGGTGAACTGCAGAGGAAGAGGACCTGAAACCCCTGACAGGAATTCTGGAGTCAGTACTCTTGACTTATCTGTATCTGTCTTATTCTGTTTTTGTTTTTTTTTTTTTTTTGGTTTTTGGGCCACACCCGTTTGACGCTCAGGGGTTACTCCTGGCTATGTGCTCAGAAATCGCCCCTGGCTTGGGGGGACCATATGGGACGCCGGGGGATCGAACCGCGGTCCTTCCTTGGCTAGCGCTTGCAAGGCAGACACCTTACCTCCAGCGCCACCTACCCGGCCCATCTGTCTTATTCTGTCCATGTGTATCTGTCTGTCTTTGTGTCGGGGACACACTCTGTGTCTCTCTGCCTTTATGTCTAACATGTTTTGTTTGTTTGTTTGTTTGTTTTTGGGTCATACCTGGCAGTGCTCAGGGGTTACTCCTGGCTCCATGCTCAGAAATCGCCCCTGGCAGGCACAGGGGACCATATGGGACGCGGACTTTCAAACCACTGTCCTTCTGCAGGAAAAGCAAATGTCTTACCTCCATGCTATCTCTCCGGCCCCGTGTCTGACATGTTAAATTTTCTTTGTACCACTGTTTAGAGAATTTCTAGGAAGAATGCTACCCCTTTGGGGTTGGTAGAATTTGGTTTGAGTTCAGCAAATTGTGTATTGTGTGAGATGTGTATTGTGTGAGCCTTGTGTGTGTGTTTCTATAGCTTGATTTGCAAGTCTGGTATTATTTACTCTCCTAAAGGCAGACAGGCCAGGGCAGCAGGGAGGGGTCATGAATACAGAACAATTCGCAGACAGCCATCAGGACTTAAATTTGTCCTGGAGAAAGTCTGGTGTTTTCAATCAATCTTATGCTGCTTTCCTGCCCTTCTTAGATGAGGGGAGAGGAGAATCAATTGAGATGATCTGTATGTGCATGGTGAAGAGAGGATGTGAATTGAGTTGCTGAGCAAGCTCAGGGTGTAGGTAGAAGAACTGCCAGGCACAGGCACCAACTCTGCAGCCCACTTCTGTGCTGTAGCCACATACCCCAACGGAAAAGCATGAGTCTACACCCCTTCTCCTCTTTCTATGCTTGTGCATTTTTGTGAATCTTTTCATGAGAATGCTGGCAGTAGGAGGGCCTGTGTGGAGCCAGGAAGTCTGGATTGGATGAAGCAGGTGGTGAATAAGGGCTGAGGGTGGGGCACCAGTCTAGCCCCTTCCAACAGTGGAAGTTAGTTGGAGAAGAGCTGAAGAGAAGTTAGATGAGGTCAATTTTTTTTTGGGTGGGGGGGTCACACCCAGCAGCGCTCAGGGGTTACTCCTGGCTCTATGCTCAGAAATCATTCCTGGCAGGCTTGGGAGACCATATGGGATGCCAGGATTTGAGCTGCTGTCCTTCTGTATGCAAGGCAAATGCCTTACTTACATCCATGCTATCTCTCCACGCCAAGATCAATTTTTCTTTTTTTTTTTTTGTTTTGTTTTGTTTTTGGGCCACACCCGGCGGTGCTCAGGGGTTACTCCTGTCTGTCTGCTCAGAAATAGCTCCTGGCATGCACAGGGGACCATATGGGACACCGGGATTCGAACCAACCACCTTAGGTCCTGGATCGGCTGCTTGCAAGGCAAACACCACTGTGCTATCTCTCCGGGCCCAAGATCAATTTTTCTAATGAGACCAGTAAAGGGATGCTCTGGTGGTATAAAGGAACTATTAAGACATTGGGCAGAGGGACGGAGAGATAGCATGGAGATAAGGCATTTGCCTTGCATGCAGAAGGATGGTGGTCGAATCCTGAGTTCTCATGTCCCATGAGCCTGCCAGGAGCGATTTCTTTTCTTTTCTTTTTTTATTTTTGGTTTTTGGGTCACACCCAGCAGCTCTCAGGAGTTATTCCTGGCTCTACACTCAGAAATTGCCCCTGGCAGGCATGGGGGACCATATGTGATGCCGGGATTTGAACCACCGAGCTTCTGCATGCAAGGCAAATGCCTTACCTCCATGCTATCTCTCCGGTCCCAGAAGTGATTTCTGAGCGTAGAACCAGGAGTAATCCCTGAGCACTGCCGGGTGTACCCAAAAACCAAAAACGAAAAACCAAAAAAAAAAAAAAAAAAGACATTGGTGAGAGGCCAGAGTGGTAGCACAGTGGTAGGGCATTTGGGTCATGGCTGACCCAAAATGGATGTGGGTTTAATCCCCTGCATCCCATATGGTCCACCGAGCCAAGAGTGATTTCTGAGCGCTGAGCCAAGAGTAATGCCTGAACACCGCCGAGTGTGACCCCTACCCCCCCCAAAAAAAGACATTAGGTATTGAGAGACTTTGGAAACTCAGGCCTGAAGGAGTTAAAATTTCCCAGAGAAGAGGCTAAGTAAGCCCAAGTTTAAGCATTCTCTTTGTTTTATCAACCACTTCTCAGGTATTCCTCAGCTTTGGACATTTATTGAGTCTTTGTTACAGACTATCAGAAAAGAAAAAGTGGCTGTTTTAAAACTCAAACCAAATGAGCCATAGTAATTGATCCTATTGATTAAGGAAATTACTGTCCTTTCCCCTTAGGCAACCTAGGGAACTCTAGTCTGTATGCTAATGAGTAAAAGAATTGGGCCATTTTAAATTTCAACTAGAGGAACTTTCTCTAACTTTAGAGATTTTTTTGTGAGGGGTGGTGGTTACTCCCAGCAGTGCTCAGGGCTTACTCCTGGCTCTCAGCTCAGAAATCACTCCAGGCAAGCATGGGATGCAGAGATTCGAACCACTCTTGGACCTGGGTTTGTTGCTTGCAAGGCAAACGCCCTAATGCTGTAGGCCCCAATTTTAGAGCAGCATTTTTTCAACCACTGTATGCGGCACACTAGTGTGCCATGAGATATTGTCTGGTGTGTTGTGGGAAAAATTCTAATTTCATCCATAACATGCAGCCTTGGCTCACAAATAGACCCATCATTAGATTATTTCGTAATAAAGTAATTATAAAATAATTTCTTTGTGTTTATTTGATTCCTATTCAAGAGAATTACTTTATAGTCAATATAGGCAGAGTTAATTTTTTTTAACATTTTCTTTTTTTTTGTTTTTGTTTTTGTTTTTGTTTTTGGGTCACACCAGGCAGCGCTCAGGGGTTTACTCCTGGCTCTATGCTCAGGAATCGCCCCTGGCAGGCACAGGGACCATATGGGATGCCGGGATTTGAACCATCGTCCTTCTGCATGAAAGGCAAATGCCTTATCTCCATGCTATCTCTCCAGCCCCCAGAGTTAATTTATTTTTTAACATTTTCTAATGGTGGTGTGCCTCGTGATTTTTTTTTTTCATGAAAGAAGTGTGACTTTGCCCCAAAAGGTTGAAAAACACTGCTTTAGAGGTTTCTAAGAAGGAAGAATTAGGGCTGGAGAAATAGCACAGCAGTAGGGTGTTTGCCTTGCATGCAGAAGGACGGGGTTCGAATCCCAGCATCCCATATGATCCCCCGAGCCTGCCAGGAGCAATTTTTGAGCGTAGAGCCAGGAGTGACCCCTGAGCGCTGCTGGGTGTGACCCAAAAACGCAAAAATAAAGAATGAGGGTCTGGAGAGATAGCACAGCAGCGTTTGCCTTGCAAGCAGCCGATCCAGGACCAAAGGTGATTGGTTCAAATCCCGGTGTCCCATATGGTCCCCCATGCCTGCCAGGAGCTATTTTTGAGCAGACAGCCAGGAGTAACCCCTGAGCAATGCTGGGTGTGGCCCAAAAACAAAACAAAAAATAAAGAATGAAAAATTGGATAGAAATTGTTGCAAATTATTGTTGTTAGCTACAGTCCCTTGCCAGCCTGAAGAATTTGCAGAAGGACCTTTGCCCACACTCCCCTTTAATGATTTCTAAGTAGGTGAAATCTCTAGGTAAAGACTGAACCAGAAACTAAAAGGGAATGGGTGGTGGAAAGAAAGAAGGAGTAAAGATTGTGGCTTTTCTGGTAATGTTAAGGGTAAAGGAATTAGCACCAGGTATGGGAGGCATTTCTCTCAGTCCTTCTCTCAGAAGAAAAGGCAACGATCCTTACAGCCCTTTCGGGGCTACTGTATTCTAGGACCCTATGTTGTTCTCTCCACACCAAGTTATTTAAGTTGCAGGATTGAAAAAGACACAGGAACTTCTTTTCTCCTCTTCAGTGGAGACTCACAACCTTGATGAAAAGGACTCCCTACAGATTTGGCTAACTGAGCTCTCAGGACCAGGACTGAATGCAAATCATCCTGATGCTCCTGCTGATAGCCAGGACTATGTGACAATCGGCAAGAATAAACACCTGATTTCTTGTGGACTATACCTGAACTCTTACTCAGGCTGTGAATGGAGGGTTTCTGGGTAAGACTGTCACCCCGGGGATTCCTCCCCTAAACTTTGACTTGTGTGTTTTATTTAGGGTTTTTGATTGTGCTCCACAAGGTCTCCTTCTACAGAGGTATAAGTGTTAAGAAAAGAAGTGGTGGTGGTGGTGGTGTGTGTGTGTGTGGGGGGGGGGGGAGTGGTAACACAGTGGTAGTGGTTTTGCCTTGCACACAGCTGACCCAGAATGGATTCGGGTTCAATCCCCAGCATGCCATAAGATCCCCAGAGCCAGATGTGATTTCTGAGAACAGAGCCAGGAGTAACCTGAGCGTAGCCAAGTATAGCCCTGTTGAAAAACATTAATTATAAAGTCCTTGATGGTGGGATGGAGGGAGAGATGGATTGTGAGGCCTTTCCCTGCTCGCCTGGGCCAAGCACCTGCAACCCCCTCTAGCCCCAGTGGTCTCAGGGTGTTGGCAAGGAAATGATCCACAGACAGTCAAATTTCAGGAGATATCAACTTTATTCAGCCCCTAGTCACCATGTTTCGCTCCTAAACTTTTTTTTTTTTTTTTTTTTTTTTTTTTTGTGGTTTTTGGGTCACACCTGGCAGTTATTCCTGGCTCCATAAATTGCTCCTGGCAGGCACCGGGGACCATATGGGACGCTAGGATTCGAACCAATGACCTCCTGCATGAAAGGCAAACGCCTTACCTCCATGCTATTTCTCCGGCCCTGTCTGGCTCCTAAACTTTTAACCTTTTAAGCCTGCTCCATAAGTAGCCCTGTATTCAAAGCTGTCTCTACCAGCCACCTTTCTTGCTGAAAACCTCTCTCCATCCTCCCCCTGAATCTCTCCCTCTATCCTCCTGGTGAGCAAAACAGGAAGCCAAAGACCCCTCCCAGATATGAGCAGGTTTGCCTCTCAAAGTGAGCAAAACGGGAAATTGGGGAAGGAGAGTAACAAAGCCCCCCCAAAAAACTCCCCAAAATAAAAATAATAAAGATTAAAAAGAAGTGAGTATTATTTGCATCCCCATGGATCGGGTCCCAGCATAGGGAAGCTGTCCTGAGAGCATTCTCATTTTATGTTTGTCTAGAAGGGAGTTCTCAGAAGTGTGGGGGAGAGGTGAGCTTTCTCTGCAGAATATGGGAATGTTAGGAAAGTAACCTGGAAGTAGGAAAGCCCCAAGATCAAATTACAGGAGGGGACTAGACCTTGTTTTTCCTTTACAGGGAGGGCTCTGCACCACTGTAGGTAAGGAATGCTGTTTCTAGGCTGATTATGAGGGGGTGATTAAGGAATCTTAAGCAAAGTTTAGGAAAGGTCTGGCTAAAAAAAAAAAAACCAAGAGTGTGAACAGCAGGAGTCATGGTTCAAGTCTTGGTTCAATGCTTCCTCATGATGCTTCCCTATGCTTGACAACTCTCCTCTCATCCATGATGGGGCCTCTGAGCTCCATCTTGATTTTAACACTTGGTTCTTGCATCTTGAACAAACTAGTAAGTTTTGTTAAAGACAGAATCAATACAGTTCAACTGCTGGTCTTAAGGCAGCAGTACCAGTCTCTAAGTGAAGCAACTGTATGAGGTCAGGATTGAACACATGTACTAGAAAGGGAGAATGTTAGAATATAACATTCTAGGACTAAGTTTGGTTTAGAATTAACTGCTTGTTCAGCTTCTGTAACCTAGCTATGCTATAGACATAACCAGGAAAGGCCTCAGATATTGGCAGAAGGAACTAGGCCCAGAACTACCAGTTTTAGGAACTTCAAGGACACATACTAGGACAGCTAGATAAACTGGCAATATCTAGGGGACCTGTGGAAGACAAACTGTATCTAACTGCACCTGAAGGTCTGTGGGCACCAGAGCCCTTCCACTACTACTTCAGCCAATCAGGTTTAAACTGATGCAACATGTACTAAGAATCTATAGCTTGAAGCCCCAGCAACCCTATAGAAAGGGCTTGCAAGTCCCTTTGTGGTTGCCACTTTCTTTTTCTTTTTTTTTTTGGTTTTTGGGCCACACCCGGCGGTGCTCAGGGGTTACTCCTGTCTGTCTGCTCAGAAATAGCGCCTGGCAGGCACGGGGGACCATATGGGACACCGGGATTCGAACCAACCACCTTTGGTCCTGGATCGGCTGCTTGCAAGGCAAACGCCGCTGTGCTATCTCTCCAGGCCCATGGTTGCCACTTTCAAGAGGTATGTGTTTAGTTGAATAAACTACCTTGTTCATTGCATTACTGCCATTTCTGCTGGTCTTTGTGGGTTGGATATTGAGTCCAGAGCTAACATGTAGACCCAGAGAGATAAAAGATAATGCCTCAAAGGCTGCTGACACTCCAGTCCATCAGCATCTGTACCACAGAGGCAGGAATAAATCCTGAAGACAACCAGTGTGGCCCTAAAACAAATAATTGCAGGGCCTAAAACAAGTAATCGCAACTGGAGAGTTTGGTGGCACAGAAGGCTCCCCAGCACAAAACAGAGGCCACCAGCTTAGAAGAGAGCTCATTGGGCTGTTATAATACATATTTTGAACGCAGCAAGCACAGCCACAGTGTGGCCCCCAGACTGAACACACTCCGTTCACACCACCCCCTTGAAGTTGACATACCCTTTGTCTCCATACTAGGGTTAGAATACAATGCCCTCTGGAATCTGTATCATCTTAAGGTACTGGGGAAAAAAAAAACCCCAAAAAACTCAAAGGTGAATATGGTTTCATCCTTTAGAGAATGTTTTGCTGGCCTAGATGGGGCACAAGTCTAGTGACTTAGTTTCCAGGAGAGGGTTGTTAGAATTTTTTGCTGGCCTAGATTGGGTGTAACTCTAGTGATTTTGTTTCCAGGAGAGGGTTGTTAGAATTTCTTTTCTGGGTCTGGATAGCACAACAGTAGGGACTTGCGTGCCTTGCACGCAGCCTACCCAGGATGGATGGGGGTTCGAATCCCGACATCCCATATGGGCCCACTGAGCCTGCCAGGAGCAATTTCTGAGCACAGAGCAGAAGTAACAACTGAGCACTGCAGGATGTGACCCCAAAACCCAAAATAATAATAATAATAATAATAATAATAATAATAATAATTTATTTTCTGAGTTCTGCTAATCTTGGGTCTCAAAATGACTCTAACCATTTGACTGCATTTGCCCCGAAATATGCTTAAAAGTTTTGGGGCTTTCCTCTCCCGCCATGCTTTGTGAGTTTGGTGGCTAAATTTGGAGTCTCTCAAAGAGCGCTGAGATGGGGAGGAGGGAAATTTGGGACATTGGTGGTGGGAATGTTGCACTGGTGAAGGGGGGGTGTTCTTTACATTACTGAAACCCAACTACAATCATATTTGCAATCAAGGTGTTTAAATAAAGATATTAATTTAAAAAAAGATAAGGGCGCTGAGAAAAGCCACCAACCGAGCTCCATCCATCCATCCAGCAGCCACCTGAGCTCATCTAGCAGGAGCTCTGAGGCTCTGAGACGCAGGAGGCGGAGAGCCACCAGAGCGCGTGCGCGTCGGGATGCTCGCGCAGGCGCAACACCTCTTCTTCCTGTTTCCCCTCACACTCCCCCTTCCTCCTGCCTTCTAGTCCCGCCCCCAGAGAAGCCCATACAAGCGTGATTGGCTATTCAGGCTGTCCATCAAAGCCGAAAACCCCTTCTGCGCGATCCTATTGGTTCCTGAGAGCCTCCCACTCCGTGGAGACTCGGGCGCCACCGCGGAAGCCGCTATTGGCGGAGAACCCGAGGCGCTGACTGCTCACTTCCGGCTCGGCACCTCCGCGCGCTGCTTCTTCGCCCCTTCCCCCGCCGTGGCCCGCAGCCTGCTCAGCCCCGCAAACCCTTGCACGATGGCCGCCTCCGTGTGGTCGTCCGTGTCCTCCCGTAGCGCCGACTGAGCCTCCCCTTCCTCCTCCTCCTCTTCCTCCAGGGCCGGATCCTGAGGAGAAACCTCGCGCCTCAGGGCTTGGGGCGCCCGCCTGGAAGAGCGCGACTCCCCTTTCCTCTTCTCTGAAGCCAGAAAAGTGGGGTGCTCCCTGTTGCTCCAGGGTCAGAAGCCAAAGAGGGTGCACCCCCTTTCTGCTCCTGCGAGGCCTGGGCTTGTTGTCTCCCCTCAACTCCTGGTGCTGCCAGGCCTCTCTCTGGCTTTTCGGGGTGCAAAGCAATGGAGCTGCAGAAGGGGAAGGGGGCAACAGCGGGAGCGGCGGCAGGTGCAGGAGGAGCGGGCACGGGAACCCCAGGAGGGGGAAGGCTGCTCCTTGCCACCAGTTTGGATGCCAAGGATGAGTTAGAGGAGGTAGGTTTTTTTTTGGGGGGGTCGGGCATAAACACACACCTCTCCACTGCAACCCCCACTTTTTGCACCTTCTGACAGGTGGTACTCCACACCCCCAGCAGCAGCAGCAGGGAAAGTTGGGGCGCACTCTGGGATCCAGCCCCCCAGGTCTGGCTTTAGACCTCCATTCACTCCCCTTGTCAGAAAAGCCCTGGGCACACTCTGGGATCCAGCCCCCCAAGTCTGGCTTTAGACCTCTTTTTCCTGTTTCACGCTTGGGCCAAGCTCATCTCTATCCCTTGTCAAAAAAAACCCTGGGGATCTGCCCCCCCCCCCCCCCCCCCCGCCCCAGGTCTGGCTTTAGACTTCCCTCCCCTGTTTCATGCATGGGCCATGCCCACCTCCATTCATTCCCTCTCCTTTGTCAGAAAAGCCCTGGGGCACACGCTGGGATCTAGTCCCCCCAGGTCTGGCTTTAGACCTCTTTCCCCTGTTTCATGCTTGGACCATGCCCACCTCTGTCCATCCATTCCCCTTGTCATAAAAAGTCCTGGGATCCAAAACCCCCCCCCAGGTCTGGCTTTAGACCTCCCTCCCCTGTTTCATGCCTGGATCATGCCCACCTCCATCCATCCACTCCACTTGTCAGAAAAGCCCAAGGGCACATTCTGGAATCCAGTCCTCCCCCCCACTCCCCCAGTCTGCCTTTAGACTTCCCTTCCCTGTTTCACGCCTGGGTCATGACCACCTCCATCCATCCTTTCCCCTTGTCAGAAAAGCCCTGGGGGACACTCTGGGATCCAGCCCCTCCAAGTCTGGATTTAGACCTCCCTCCGCTGTTTCATGCTTGGGCCATGACCATCTCCATCCAACCACACCCCCATCAGGAAAGCCCTGGGTATGAATGGTTGGGAGGTGTCTGTGGGTTGCTGGGAGATAGACCCCACTCTGCGTAGATGCAGATGAGTCGCCCTTGGGTGAAAGAGGTATTTCAAGGGTGTGAAGGCTCCTCAAAGGTGAGTAAGTGAGCAGTTAGGTAGCTTCAGCGCCAATTGCAGTGGGGTGGGCAGGGCCTGGGGCTGTCTTAGGCTTGCAGGTATCAGCACCCAGAAAGAGGACACACACTGACCCTGTGGGCACCTGCCTCCTCCAGCCCCCAGTGGGAACTTGAGCAGATTGGTTGTTGGCCCTCCTTGCCTTGTTTCAGACAGCCCAGAGTTGAACGTGGGTCACTTTCTTTCTGCACTGCTCAGGGCGACATCGAGGACCTCTCTCGACCCACAACTGACCCACAACTGGAGCTTAATAACTGAGCCTTGTGTGTGACACCTACCTGATGCACTCGGCTTGGTACCCCCCAGCCCGAGTAAAGCAACTGGTTGCCATTCTCTCAGTACTTGCCTGTTTCTCACCTTGTCCTGGCTTCTCATCTGATACAAAGAGGGTAGGCAGGCAGGCAGGCAGACTGGTGGGTGGAAACCATTGCAGACAGCAGATGCTGGCACAGACATAGAGAAAAGGGCACTGTAGAACCCAGAGGTGGCTGGGTGACAGCGGATCTTCAATCCACTGATGTCTTTTCCCATACTGGCTTTCCAGTGTGCTTCCCCCCATTATTCTAGGTACATTTGTGTGCCTGGAAGTTGGCCTTTTTTTTTTTTTTTTTGCCAGCTTCAAAAAGAAATGATGAGCATAAATTATGTTTCTCAAAAAGATGCAAGGTGGGGATGTAGCTCAGGAGGAGAGTGTTTGCTTTGCCTGTGTGAGCCTGGGATCCATCCCTTCTGCAAAATGAATAAATGAAAACAGTATCCCAGGGTCTGAGAGATAACAGCCAGTGCCTACCCTTGTGTGCACGGGCTCCACCAGTGTTCTATCCCCAGCACTGCATAGGATCCCCTGAGTCATATTAGGAATGATCCTTGATTCAATCAAAGAAAACAAAATCCAGTTCATCCACAGAACATTCAGATGACTTTAGGTTTGTTTCGAAATTAGAACCTCTCATCTTTTTAGACATGTCGCATTATCAAAGCATGGGGATGGGGGCTCTAGACCTGCCTTTGACATCCCCCCACATGCAGTAGAGGAGCAGAAGAGACCCCTGGACTTGTCTGGATTCCCTTTGTTCCCCACCTGCCTGCTCCAGGGCTCCCCCTGTCAGCCCTTGAATCTCAGAGACACTGCCTGTTCCCTTAAGCAGTGTCACATTTGCCTGGTGAGGCATTTTTCTCTTTTTTTTAGGCCCATCTGAGAGTGAACTTTCAACTGTTTTCTGGGAAGGGGGGAGGGTAGGGCCCCATTTCCTTGACATCTTTCGTGCTGCAGAGATATCCAGTTTGTTCCTGTCTCCTTTTCTCTACTGCCCTTTGTCCTTCGTCTCTCTGAATTTTTCAGCAGTCTTGTCTCCCTTTAACCCTGTGGCTATTATTTTCGTAGACCAGAGTGCTTCTAATTTGGCTTAACCTAAAGCTTCTTCCTCTCTCCCCACTCCTAGTGCTCACTGCCACACAAACATCAGTTCTCAAACCTGGCATTGACAGACTGACCCTGCTTGTTTAGGCTGGGTTTCTCTCCTGCACAGGCTAGCCTGTTGCTTGGGGGCGTGGCACCAGCTCATGACCGTATAGGCTCAATGGGCTGAAGCTGATCAGGAAATGGCATGGGGTACCTAGGCTCTAACTTTTGGAGCAACCCCATTTCGCTGTACCACTGACACACCAGGAAGGAGGAAGGTTCAAGGAACCAGAGAGAGTACAGCTGGTAGGGCTCTTGCCTTGAACATTTCAATTCATGGCATCCCATATGGTCCCTGGAATCTGACCAGAGCAATCCTTTAATACAGCCAGGTGTGACTTCAAAACAAAGGTCTGAGAAGCCTGCCAGGTAAGGATTGGGACCCTCTTCTAGGAACGTTTGAGGTAGCCTTGCTTTCCCTTAGCCCTGATCTGTTCTTGGAATAGGGGATTCTTTATTTTTTTGGTTTATTGGGCCATACCCGGTGACACTCAGTCAGTTATTCCTGGCCATGCACTCAGAAATCGCTCCTGGCTTGGAGAACCATATGGGATGCTGGGAGATCTAACCGCGGTCTGTCCTAGGTTAGTGTGTGCAAGGCAAACGCCTACTGCTTGAGCCACCACTCCCACCCTAGAATTGAGGATTCTTGCCCTTCTCTATCCCCACTCTGGGAAGAGATAAACATGGGGCTAGAGATTGAAAGTGCTAGGAATAGGCAGCTCTCCATCTCTGCTTCTGGTCTGATGTCAGGACAGTTCTCTCTCTCTCTCTCTCTCTCTCTCTCTCTCTCTCTCTCTCTCTCTCTCTCTCTCTCTCTTTCTCTCTCTCTCTCTCAATATGACTTGGTCTGATGTCAGGACAGTTTTCTCTCTCAGCATGACTTGGTCTGATGTCAGGACAGTTCTCTCTCCTCTCCCCTCTCTCTCCCACTGTACTGTTTTTTCTTTTGTTTTGTTTGTTTGTTTTTGGCCCACACCTGGCAGGGTTTACTCAGGGGTTACTCCTAGCTCTGTACTCAGAAATCGCTCCTGGCAGGCTCAGGGGACCATATGGGATGCCAAGTTTGAACTGGGGTCCTTCCTGTGTTAGCCGCATGCAAGGCAAATGCCCTACCGTTGTGCTATCACTCCATCCCCTAGAACATCCTCTTAAACCGTGAATGGGCATATGGCTAAGTACCATCCTTGTTGCTCCATCGGATCCCCCATCCCCATCAGGAGTGATCTCTGAGCACAGCCAGGAGTAAGCCCTAAGCACCATCAGGTGTGGGCCACCCTGTCCTTACCCCAGAAAGCTGAGATTAGGGTTTACTCAGTATAGGGATGTCCCAGGTTTTCTCCAAGTACATAACCTCTTTGTGAAGATTTTCCAATGGGTTTGAATCAAACCATTGGATTTGATACCCTTAAATCCTTCCTTTCACATAGAAGGGAGTCTTAGCTGTGGAATATTTGGAACCTGTCTCGTTCAGTGTAGTTGGGATTTTTAGTTCTGGAGCCAGAAAGAGTACTGGAGGTAGGGCATTTACCTACATGGTACTCAGTGTGCCCCTCCCTGAAATTCAGTTCTTTAAAGCCACTGGCTTCTCCTAAGGGAGGAGTATGCTCTGTGGGGGTGGGGGTGGGGGCTTGGAGGAAGCCTGTCTTATACCTGGCAGGGCTGGAGGCTGTTCCCATGAGGTGCCAGAGATGAAGCCAGATTGAATCAGGGTGGGGCACATGCAAGGCTTGCTTAACTCCTGTTCTCTCTCTCTGGCCCCTTGGAGTCTGTTCTTTTCACCAGTGTCTTTCCATCTGGCTGAGGGAAGAAGACTGGTCAGCCAGGTCCATCCCTCTGGCTTCAGCTACCCACTAAGGGCTCCCCACCTCCACCTTACTCCTGTGCTGCTGCTGCTGCTGCTGCTTTCAGGGCGTTTTAGTACTGGAGAAATGAATATTGGAGTTCCAGGAGGTGGTAAATATTTACTTAGCTCTCTGTGGTGCTGTTGTGGACATGACTGCTGCCAATAATCATTGGCAACATTATATACCAGTCTCAATGGAGGAAAGTGAGGTTCAGATACTTGATTTCAGGGATCCTACTTCCCGTGGCCCTCTCTGAGGGGCTGCGATTTACCTGAATGCTTTGTAATTAGCACCATTTGTAATTAGAGTCTGCCCCTCTTTGAAAATGTGGTTTCTGTTGTTCAGGAAGAGCAGTGTGTTTCTTTTAAATTAATTTTTTTGGGGGCCACACCCTGCAGTGCTTAGGGCTTACCCCTGACTGCACTCAGTAATCACTCTTGGGGAATTGGGGTGGGGGTGCTATGGAGCACCAGGGATTGAATCTAGATTGGCCACATGCAAAGCAAGTGCCTTACCCGCTGAACTATTTAAATTTTCTGCATTGTAAACTATCTAATTCTTCCATTCAGTCACCTCTTTGATACTGCTCTCAGGCACACCCTTGTAACTCTGCTCATTGTTTGTTTGGGGGCCATACTCAGTGTGTTCTGGGCTTCTGGCACTGATGTCAGGGGTTACTACAGGAGAGATCTATGATTATATGGCATACTGGGGACTGAAACCAAATTAGCTGTGTGCAAGGGATATGCCATACTTGCTATACTATTGCTTTGCCTAAAAGGCTGGGTTTATTTTTGTTGTTTTTGTGCCACTCCTGGCTTTGTGCTCAGAAATCGCCCCTGGCAGGCTCAGGGTACCATATGGGATGCAGGGATTTGAACCAGTGTTTGTCCTGTGTTGGCCACTTGCAAGGCAAATGCTCTGCCGCCGTGCTATCGCTCAGGCCCCTGTAAAAGGCCATTTTTAAAAACCTCTGCTGCATACCTGTAACCTGAGAGACTATTTTGTTGTTGTTGTTGTTTTGGTTCACACAGCATCAGGGATCAAAGTTCCCTCCCACATACTAAGTATACACTGCAGCCTCTGCTCCATCTATCTCCCTTTGCTCTGCTCCCACTTTATTGAGCAGTGACTCATAGAATTGACTCTGGTCTCTGAGGTGCTTCTTGGAAGGGGAGCCTGATGCCTGAGATGTTTGAGTGTGGAAGGTGCTAAGGTTCTTTCCACACCTGGCCTGCAGTTCTGCAAGGAGGTAGCAGGGTCTGGGGTCTGTACCAGAATTGATGTCCAGTCTTGGATGACTTTTTCTTTTTTTTTTGTTTTTTTGTTTTTTTGTTTTTTTTTTTTGGCCACACCGGTTTGATGCTCAGGGGTGACTCCTGGCTAAGTGCTCAGAAATCGCCCCTGGCTTGGGGGGACCATATGGGACGCCGGAAGATCGAACTGCAATTGCGGTCCCCGGTCCTTCCTTGGCTAGTGCTTGCAAAGCAGACACCTTATCTCTAGTGCCACCTCTCCCGCCCCATTAGATGACTTTTTCTTTCTTTTCTTTTTTTTTTTTGGCCATACCCAGCGGTGCTCAGGGGTTACTCCTGGCTGTCTGCTCAGAAATAGCTCCTGGCAGGCACGGGGGACCATATGGGACACCGGGATTCGAACCAACCACCTTTGGTCCTGGATCGGCTGCTTGCAAGGCAAACACCGCTGTGCTATCCATCCGGGCCCAAATAGCAATCAGAAAGAGCAAGTTCTGTTGCCGGAGAGATAGCATGGAGGTATGCCTTGCATGTAGAAGGAAGGTGGTTTGAATCCCAGCATTCCATATGGTCCCCGAAGCAGCCAGGAGTGATTTCTGAGCATAGAACCAGGAGTAACCCTGAATGCTGCTGGGTGTATTCCAAAAACCAAAAAAAGAAAGAGCAAGTCCAGCCTACATCTGTCCCTTGTCCTGCAGGAGCTTGTCAGGGAGAGGAGGAGTGGTACAGGGATGCTCAGACCCATGTGTTTGACTTTAGCTTGGTCACATGTCTATGGGTGCTGCCCATTCAGGCTAAGCCATTCTCACTTGATATTAGCTGAGGTTGTAAGGTCTATAGACCTTACTGGAGCTTACACTTGGTTCTACACTCAGGGTTTATGCCTGGTGGCCTCGGGGAAAGCCTTTGGGGTTTCAGGGATCAAACCTGAGATGGCCACATGTAATCTCTGCTGCCCTGAGTTTATCTAGGTTTTTGTTTTTGTTTGTTTTTGGGCCACACCCAGCGATGCTCAGGGGTGACTCCTGGCTGTCTGCTCAGAAATAGCTTCTGGCAGGCACGGGGGACCATATGGGACACCGGGATTCGAACCAACCACTTTTGGTCCTGAATCAGCTGCTTGCAAGGCAAACGCTGCTGTGCTATCTCTCCAGCCCGAGCTTATCTAGTTTTATTTCTGTTTAGCTACTGCTCAGTTTAGAGGCTGTACTTGATAGTGTCCAGGAGTAATCCTGGCTCAGTGCTCCGGATCCCTGAAGTACTGAGGATGGGACCCAGGCTTCCTGCACTCAGAGACTGTGTTCTAACCCATGAAGTCTCTTCAGGGTTAAAGTTCTTTGACTTGGGCCAGAGATAGTATAGCAGGTGGGTCACTTGCCTTGTCCATGGTCAAACCAGGTTTGATCCTTGTCACCATATATGTACCCTGAGCACTGCCAGGTATGGCCCTAACTTCCTCTAAAGAAAGTTTGTGTATGGGACCGCCTGGCCTTGATTCTTTGTAACTCTTTACCCTAGTAGTATTTCTCAACATTTTCAACATTGACTGTTTCCTTCCTGTGGGTCCTTTCCACCTCCTAGTCTCATGCTGTGGGCCCCTACTGATGTGATTTTCACCTGTGCTCTCCTAGGGATCTGTATCATAGGATGCAAGTAGTTTGTGACCACAGGGTGATCACAGGAGGATACTGCTGTCTTTTCCCTTCATCTTCTCTTTGTCCCCATCTGTAAATTGCTGCCTGTGCTTCCGCAGAACTGGTTTGCAGTGGAGTAGTTTTGTGATGATCCCTAGGATCAGGTACAAGCGAGTTCCCTGTCTTTGCTTCCCTTTTCCAGAATCATCATTGGGAGGTGAGGAACAATCCTAAGACAATCTTTGGTTTTTGGACCATCTCTAGCAGTGCTCATGGGCTTCTCCTAGCTTAGGGGATCCTGCAGTGCCAGAATCAAATCTGGGCTTCCTGCAGCCAAGCATGTGCACTAGCTCCTGGGCCCATGTATTTTTGGGGTTTTATTTTGGGGTTTTGGACCACACTTGGAGGTGCTAAGAGCTCTATGCTTAGAGATCACTCCTGCTGGCAGTGCTCAAGGGAACCATATGAGGTGCTGGTAATGGAAACTGATTCTGCCATGTGCAAGACAAGCATACTATCAGTGTACTATTGCTCTAGTCCCCTGGTCCAAATAGTTAAAAGATTCAAGAGCAGTTAGAGCAATTCATGACCCTTCAATACTGAGTATCAGTTCTTGGGAACAGTCCTCAGCAGTGACTAAGCTGCGAATGGGAGCAATGACTGTGCTGTATGTGAGTTGGCCTCTGAAACCAGAGTGACTTTGGCTGAGGGTGGATCTGTCTCCACTTTCTGTATTCAGATTTTGCCTAGTTCTAATATTGTCCTCAATAGCATCCAATATCCCACCTTGCTCCAAGATGTACTGTCTCTTTACTTCTTTCATTTGGAACATGTTCCTTGTCTATCTCTTGTGCCCACAGAACTTTTGACAAGTTGGTTACTTTACAGATTATCTCTCAGTTTAGGATTGTCTGGAATTTCTTTGTGATTAGACTAATATAATTTGTTTTTTGGCAAGAAAGCCATTGAAGTGGGCCACCTTTTTGGTGCATTGTATCAGAGACACATTAGTGTCTCATGTTCCTCTGATGATTGGATATTTACTTGGATTGTTTGGTCAGAGAAATCTATGCCATGGCTTCCTGCAGTTAATGATTGTCCTTGTGTAACTAGCATTGTAAATCTCTGTGAATCTCCTCCTCTGATGTTTCACCTAAGGTTTTAGCATCCATTGACGGTATTTACCTAAATCAGTGATTGCTCCACATTCCTTTTGCATTCCTTTGTAAGCCAGAGTAGTTTTGTTGTTTTTTTCTTTTTTTTGGGCAACATCGATGCTCTTCAGGATTTACTGCTGGCTCTCTGCTCAGGAATCTCTCCTTGTGGGCTAGAGGAACCAGATGGGATGCTAGGGATTGAACCTAGGTTGACCGAATGCAAGGCAAACACCTACCCACTTACTATTTCTCTAATCCCAAGGACTGCAGACTTAAGTCTCTTTTAATGCCTGGGTCCTCCCCTCCCAGCTCTTTCCCTTCGTAGTTAAAAAATCAGGTTACCCACTATGTTATCCATGTTCTAAATTTTAATTTTGAGGGGTAAAGGGGTCCTGTTGGGTCAGCAGGGTTTAAACACAGGATGGATTTTGCCAGGTGTATCACACTCATGTAAACTGTAGGTTGAGAGAGGACGAGGTTCACTCTTCCAGAAATAAACGTTTTGGGGTTCAGAAGTACTTGATAGTGTAGTGGTGTGACGCAATGACTCTGTTCTTTCCACAGCGGTTGGAGAGGTGTATGAGCATTGTGACATCGATGACTGTGGGTGTCTCCGAGAGAGAGGCTAACGATGCCCTGAACGCTTATGTGAGTATCACCTTTCCCCCGTGGTCCTTTTTTTTTTTAATTATTTTTGTGTGGGGGTCATAGCTGGCAATGCTCAGGTTACTCCTCGCTCTGCACTCAGGAATCACACCTGGTGGTAGTGCTTAGGTGACCATATGGGATACTAGAGACTGAACCCTAGTTGGTTGCTTGCAAAGCAAGTGCCTTACTCACTGTACTTTCTATCTGGCCTCCATTCTGCTTTTTTGAAAAATCTCAGATTTGTTAAAAACTAGAAAGATTTTGGGGCCGGAGAAATAGCATAGATGTAGGGGATTTTCTTTGTATGCAGCCAACCCAGGAGGGACCTGGTTCAATTCCTGGCACCCATATGGTCCCCCAGTCTGCCAGGGGTGGTTTCTGAGTGCAGAGCCAGAAGTAACCCCTGAGCACCACTGGGTGTAGCCCAACAATCAATCAGTCTATAAATAAATAAAGTTTAAAAAAAAAAGGTAGAAAGATTTAAGTGACCCAAGTATTAGGGGACTGAGCTTCATGCTTTTTAATCCTAAATCAGGCTTCTTAGCTTCTTCGCATTTTCTCTGTGGGAGTTCATCTTTTGGCTTGTCTTTATTTGATTTATTTATTTTTGTTTGTTTTGGGGCCATACCTGGCAGTGCTCAGGGGTTACTCCAGGCTTTATGCTCAGAAATCACTCCTGGCAGGCTCTGGGAACCTTAAGGGATGCCAGGGATTGAATCCAGGGTTGGCCACGTGCAAGGCAAATGCCCTACCGCTGTGCTATTGCTCCAGCCCCTTGGCTTGTCTTTAAAAACAATTTAAGAAGTAACTAACTCGGGACTGGCTAGATAGTCCAGAGATTAAGGCACTTATCTTGCATGCTGTTGAACTCTGTTAAGTCTCCAGCACTACATGGTCTCTCCCCTGAGCATGTTGCAGGCAGGGTACAGCCTTGGGAAACACCCCCTACTCCCAATACCAAAGGGCTGAACAGCATAGCATCTGTAGGCCCAGTTATTGAGCCACTGACTCAGCTGATTGAAACTCAGCTAAAGGGAAGCCGGAGAGATAGCATGGAGGTAAGGCATTTGCCATGCATGCAGAAGGATGGTGGTTCCAATCCCGGCATCCTATATGGTCCCCTGAGCCTGCCAGGAGCTATTTCTGAGCGTAGAGCCAGGAGTAACCCCTGAGTGCTGCCAGGTGTGACCCAAAAGAAAAAAGAAAAAAAAAGTCTCAGCTAAAGGGATCCTCAGACCCTCTCCACATTGCTTAGGTGTCAAAACAAAACAAAAACAAAAATTAAAGAGATACACAGGGGTTAAGGTGCATGTGACCAGTTTCAGTATGATACCTGGCACTGTTTAGAGTGGTCCCTAAGCACAGACTTAGGAGAACCCGAGTACTGCTAGGTATGACCTGAATATCACTGCTGCCTCCCCCCCAAAAGAGAGAATATCACAGGTTCCCACCCCCACCTCCCACCCCACCCCCACCCCACTCACCCCTGTTTGGGCCACACCCAGTGGCACTCAGATTACTTTTGTCTCTTTGCTCAGAAATTGCTCCTGACATAGTTCAGGGGGACCATATGGATGCCAGGAATTGAAACCTGGGTCCTAGGTCCTAGGCCTTATTCTATTACTCCAGCTCCAGAATATCAGTTTTATTTATTTTTTTCTTTTTTTGGGGGGTGGGGGTTTTTACACCCGGCAGCACTCAGGGGTTACTCCTGGCTCTCTGCTCAGAAATCACTCCTGGCAGGCTTGGGGGACCTATGGGATGTCGGGATTCGAACTAACATTCTTCTGCATGCAAGGCAAATGCCCTACCTCCATGCTATCGCTTTGGCCCCTATATTTTTTTTCTTTGCAGACTAT
Source organism: Suncus etruscus (assembly GCF_024139225.1). Lineage (NCBI taxonomy): Eukaryota > Metazoa > Chordata > Mammalia > Eulipotyphla > Soricidae > Suncus > Suncus etruscus. The sequence goes on from NC_064857.1 coordinate 35,864,467, forward strand.
TTCACACAAAGTTTCTAGTTTTAGACCCACACCCAATGTTGCTCAGGGGACCAGTGCTGTGCCAAGCATTGAATCCAGAGCCCCAGCGAGCAGAGCTCTTCCTCCAGTCCTCTGAGCCATCATTTGGCCCACGCTGAGAGGATTTCAATTATTTATTGGTATGTGTACTACACCCTACACCCAGGTTTAGCCAGTGGCTAACCAGCTCCCTGCTCCTTGCTCCTAGCATGCCGGGGTGAGCCTGGGTCTCCAGCATGGGAAGTACACAGAGAGCCTGAGCCACCTTCTGACTCACACTGGAAGGATTTTATTAATTTTGTGATCTCCCAAAGGATTCTTTTTTTTTGAGTCATACCCGGTGAAGCTCAGGGGTTACTCCCGGCTATGCGCTCAGAAATAGTTCCTGGCTTGGGGACCATATGGGACGCTGGGGGATCAAACCGAGGTTTGTCCTAGACTAGCGCGGGCAAGACAAATGCCTTACCGCTTGTGCCACTGCTCTGTCCCCTCTCAAACGATTATTGAGAGATCCTGTAGAGGTGCTGGAGATCCCTCCATTCTTGGTGTTTGGGACCACATGGTGCTGGCTCTCAAACTAGGCCTACCACACTCAGGGCAAATAAATACCTTAACCTCTATATTTTGTTTCTGGCTTCAGGGATTTTATTTACTTTTTAGTTTTAGTTTTTGTTTTTGGGCCACACCCGTTTGACGCTCAGGGGTTACTCCTGGCTACGCGCTCAGAAATCGCTCCTGGCTTGGGGGGACCATATGGGACGCAGGGGGATCGAACTGCAGTCCGTCCTACGCTAGCACTTGCAAGGCAGACACCTTACCTCTAGCGCCACCTCTCCGGCCCTGATTTTATTTACTTCTATTTTTATTTTGGGGGGGGCACACCCAGCGGCGTTCAGGGATTACTCTTGGCTCTGCTCCTGGCAATATGTGGGATGCTGGGAATCAAATCCAGACCTGTCTTTGTACAAGGCAAACACCCTACCACTGTGCTATCACTCTGGCTCCAAGCTCCAGGGATTTTAAAGAGAACATGGAAAGGTGTTAAATTTATCCATGCACACAGTGGCTATTCAGGCAGCCACTTACTGTATATACTCAAGTATAAGCCAAACCCCCCCCCCCAATTTTACCTAAAAACTGGGAAAACTTAGTGACTTGAGTATAAGCCCAGGTGAAAATACAGCAGCCACTGGTAAATTTCAAAAATAAAAATACATACCCAAAACAATTAGAATAATTGAGGAATCAAAAGATTAAGTGTTTTTCAATATTTATTGTTAAAGAAAAACTAAACTAGCAACAATAACTTTAAAACTTTAAGTAAATAAAGTGCTGAAAACTGTAGCGTAATCAAGCTAAATGACAAAGGTTAAAATCCTTAAAAACTGGATTCTTCCTCCTCATCTGTATGTCCAAACAGCTTCAGCTGTATCTGATGTGAGGGTATCAGCATCATCACTGAATTCACATCATCCTTGCTGTCAGTCTCATACAAAGCGCAGAATATTGTGTGTTAAGTACTTCAGTGGCATCCAGTACAATTCAGTTCAACTGCCTACCTCTTCAGCTCAGCTGTGACTTGTGGCCTGAGTTGAAGCACGTCCCCTTCAGCAGACAGCAGAAGAGGACTGGAGACTACGTGCATTTGATTCGGTGCTTATATATGACCCGAGTATAAGCCAAGTTCAGGTTTTTTGGCACAAATTATATACTTGAGTATATACGGTATTTATAGTTGAATATATTCCTGTTGTGTCTCCACCTTTCAGATGAGGGGCTGTGTGGCCCACTTAGGTCTCGACTTGGCAGGTGGACTGGTCACTTCACTCTGCCGCAGATGATGAGGGTTGAGGAAGGTGGTGGGAGTTTTCCTTTTCTCCTTTTGAAACACTGTTTTCTGCCCTTGTTTGTGTCCAGCATTAGAGAAAGTGAAAGGCTTCATCTTTTCCCTCCATCTCTCCTGAACCAGATGCCTAGTGCTTTTAGATCAAGGACACCATCAGGGGCTGGGGTGATAGCACAGCAGTAGGGTGTTTGCTTTGCACACTGCTGACCCGGATGGACCCAGTTTCAAGCCCCAGCATCTTATATGGTCCCGAGCCTGCCAGGAGTGACTTCTGAGCTCAGGGCCAAGTGTAACCCCTGAGCACCACTGGGTGTGCCCTCCCCCACAATAAAAGGACAAAAGGATGTCAAGTTTTACAGGACTCTCCTCTACAGGGGCCCCAGTAACTTATTTATGCACTTCCCCTCCTTGTGTTTAGGTGTGCAAAGGTCCACCTCAGCACGAAGAAGTTTGCCTGGGTCTCTTCACCCTGGTCCTCACTGAACCTGCTCAGGCTCAGAAGGTAAGTCAGCCCCTTCTCAGATTTCTCAGATATGGTCTACAGCACTGGGTTTTGGGGTCTCTGGGTAGCACCCAATTTTTTGGTCTTTTGGACCATACCGAATGTGCTCAGGGGCTGCATCTTGACTCTGCGCTCAGAAATCATTCCTGGTGGGCTCAGGAGACCATATGGGATGTCAGGGATCAAACTTGGGTCGGCTGTGTGCAAGGCCAGAGCTCTACTCACTCTGGCCCCAAATACCTGATCTTTTGGTATCTGATTCATCTTGTTTTCTAACTAAAAAAGAAATATCCGCTCCCTTCTAGCTACTAGTAAGTTGGTGATGCTCTTTCTCTGTCAGAATTATGCAGCTTGAAGTCATGTAAGGAAAAGAAGTTATGAGAGTACAGGAATACTACATTTTAGATTTATAGGTCATCTATATAATCTATATAAATTATAGATTATAGGTGAACAGTTGGGATTTAGCCAACTATGAGAGAGAGAGAGAGAGAGAGAGAGAGAGAGAGAGAGAGACAGAGAGAGAGAGAGAGAGAGACAGAGACAGAGACAGAGACAGAGAGAGAGAGAACACAAAGGCTCAATACAACTGCCAGGGGGGCCTGAATTAGATAACTGAAATTAGGTTATTGATGCAGGAAGGAAAGCACCACCATGAGAAAAACAGGTTCACCCACTGAGTCAGGTGTCCTGGGGAAACTGGGGTTCACAGGCAGGAAAGTCTCCTTTGGAGAGAGAGAAAGAGAAGAGAAAGGAAGAAGGGAGAATGATTGCTCTAGAGGCAGGAAGGGGGGAGGGTGGGAGGGAAATGGGGACACTGGTGGTGGAGAATGTACACTGGTGAAATGATGGATGTTGGACATTGGATGACTAAAACTCAATCACGGGGGCAATGTCGTGGAGAGATAGCATAGAGGTAAGGCGTTTGCCTTGCATGCAGAAGGTCGGTGGTTCGAATCCTGGCATCCATATGGTCCCCTGAGCCTGCCAGGAGTGATTTCTGAGCATAGAGCCAGGAGTAACCCCTGAGCGTTGCCAGGTGTGACTGCCCTAAAAAACAAACAAACAAACAAACCTCAATCATGGACAACTTTGCGATTGTGTATCTCATGGTGATCCTATTAAAGATTTATTTTTTTGGTTTTTCGGGCCACACCCATTTGATGCTCGGGGGTTACTCCTGGCTAAGCACTCAGAAATTGCCCCTGACTTGGGGAGACCATATGGGACACCAAGGGATCGAACCGCGGTCCTTCCTTGGTTAGCGCTTGCAAGGCAGACACCTTACCTCTAGTGCCACCTCACGGGCCCTGATTTTATTTATTTATTTATTTATTTATTTATTTATTTATTTGGCTTTTGGGCCACACCCGGCGGTGCTCAGAGGTTGCTCCTGGCTGTCTGCTCAGAAATAGCTCCTGGCAGGCACGGGGGACCATATGGGACACCGGGATTCGAACCAACCACGTTTGGTCCTGGATCGGCTGCTTGCAAGGCAAACGCCGCTGAGCTATCTCTCCGGGCCCGATTTTATTTATTTTTTAAAGAAATTTCTCAAAGTATTAAAAATTGATTGACCATAAAAAAAGTATCCTTTATTTGAGAGGGTTTCAGCAGGTCTTTTCTTCAAACTGAGGAAGAGTACAGGAGGCTCTCTTTGGGTTTTGTTTACCCCCACTTCATAAAGTGGTAGTTTTTGCTGTTGCAGACTTCTCCATCCCACCAATTCTGTGTCCTTTGAGCCTTGACAGATGTCCTACAAGTACTTGTCTGCTTTCTAGCACTAACTCCCCATCTGACACGGGCAGAAAAGGACTGGTAGTGGGGAAGATTCACTTCTCATTGGCCTTTCCCTGCACAGAGGGAGTGTGGAGGTGAACAGGCATGCTCTGTATCTCGAGCCTTCATAGGACCTGTTGACTCTTTTTTGGGTCATACCTGCTGGTGTTCAGGGCTTACATCTGACTCTGCACTCAGGGATCACTCCTAATGGAGCGTAGGGGATCTTATAGGGTACCACGAATCGAGCCCAGGTTTGTGTGTACAAGATAAGCACTTACCTACTGTACTATCAGAACCTCTCCAAGGCAAATAAATGTCTTAGCCCTTCTTCTCTCTCTGGTTCCTCAACTTAATTGTGGCAGAGGTAGTGATAAGGGATTGAATTGGTCCTTTATTTCCTCTGGCCCAAAGGGATAGTACAGTGAGTAGGACAGTTTTCCTTGAATGCAGCCAACCTGTGTTCTATCCCTGGCACCCCATATGGTCCCCAAAGCACTGCCAGGAGTGATTTCTGAGCATAGAGCCAGGAGTAACCCCTGAGCGTTGCCAGGTATGACTGCCCTAAAAAAAAAAAAAAACAAAGAGTCAGGAGTATGTAAGTCCTAAGCACTGCCAGGTATGGTCAATCCACCACCACCAAAATAAGGTTTGTTTTTTCTTGCATAGATTTTTACAAATAAATCAAATCTCATGCAGTCATCTCAGTGCTGCAGTTGTCTTGCCTGCTGTCTTTTTTAATTTGCTTGTTTTGGTTGAGATCCAATTGGCTAGGCATGGGTAAATCAATAAAATCAATAAAATTAATAAATCAATAAAATCAGTGAAGGGCACAGTGGTGTGGGCTGTCTCTGGCTCTTGATGGCATGAGAGGTCCCCACACTCTGCATTATAAATGTTCATTGCATCATGAATGGGCTCATCTAGAGTAGGCAGGTCGACAGCTCAGGCTCAGGCCCTTTCCTTGGACCTCTGGGCTGGTTAACAGCTGCACTGTTGTTTGCTAGTTGAAGGTGTATTCCAAACAGATTCCCTGCTTTTTAGTCAGACACATCCAGATAAAGTGGGTACAGGTAAGGACATGGAAGGACATGAGGACTTGATTGCAGGCTTCGGGGAGTCTAGAATTCTTCCTGAGTGAAAGACCACGCCCCGTTCCCAGTGGGGAGGAGTCGGTGCTTTCTTCCTGCTTCTTTGACCCTTCTCCCTAGAAGGGGGATGATCTCGTGAAATGCTTTTCTAGAGCAAAAATGCAGCTCTGGGATATTGGAGAGATCTGGTGACTCCAGTTTGAAGCAAAGGGAAAGTTTCTAAGGGTCTGTTTGGGTCTGATTCCTCTTCTGAAGCAGAAACCCTGGCTTGAGTAGAGATTGGGTTGCTCTGGCATCTTCACAGGCCTCGAGGTGGGAGTGGGCCCAGAGAGAAGGGATGTGTTTGCTGAGTCCTTCCCTCTCAGGCAAGGATAAGGAGAGAGGTGAGGGGAGAGAAGCTGCTGTGGGGGGTGGTCACAGACGGACCTCTGCACAAGTGCGCCCTGTTCCATTCATACCTTCTTTGCTGCATCTGTCTTCTCATCAGCTATTCCAGTAGATTCTCTTTTTAGGGTTTCTGTCTTGTCTGATACCTGAACTGAGTCAATAGAACAGGCCTGATGGGGCCTGTGGTGAGGAAGTAGAGGGGGCTAAGCTGGTTAAGCTGAAGCTTTGCTCTGTGCAGGCTGTAGTTGTCAGCAGAGGGACTAGGAGAAAAGAAGGGACTTCGGATAGTTGGCAGTTTTAGTCTAGGCCCTTCTCTTAGTTTTAGAAACAATTGGTCAGAGAGAGCCTAGGAGAGCTGAAAATAGAGCAGCTTGTCACAGCCTCACATGTCTGCCATACCCTCTTGCCACCTTTCCTCTCCTTGTGGATTCTGCTTCTCCTTCTCTTGCCCAGTCAGTGCACACCTCCTTTGGCAGTGGGAAAACTTGCAGCACTAGGCCTGTGTGCTGGATGTCACTAAGGTTGGAGAGGCCCCAGTTACAGACAGACAGACCTACTGTCTGCAGCTCCTGAGCTCCCAGAGTTCTGCCCTGCTTGGAGGTCACATGTGATTCCCATTTCCCGGCCTCTGCTCCAGCCTGGCCAGTCAGTGATTTCTGATCAACATTGTCAATGCTCAGCCCAATGCAGGTTTTCCTCTGCCTCCCCACATCTTGTCCCTACATGGTGACTCATGCCTCAGGAGCAGCTCCAGCATTCACCAGCAGCAGTTTGGCAGCTGTTTACTGGGTCCCCTTATCTCTGTCTTGTTCCCTTGTTTATAATTTGGAGCCCCAGTCCTCACCCTAGCTGGAATTAGAATGAGAATTTCTCATCTCTTTCTTCAATTTTTTTTTTTTTTTTTTTTTTTTTGTGTGTGTGTGTGAAGCAAAATAGTTTTGGGTTTGGTTTGTTTTGTTTTTTGCCACACTGCTCAGGAATTATTCCTGACTCTACTCTCAGGAATCCCTCCTGGCAGGCTTGAGGAACCAACCACATGGGATGCTGGATATTGAACCTGATCAGCACATGTAATGAAATAGTTTTTATTGGATCTTATGTAGAAAGAAGTGAGGGAAGAGAGTAGGCTGGAGTGATAGGACAGGACAGCAGGTAAGGCGCTAGCCTTGACTGTGACTGACTTGGATTGGGTATCTGGCATCCCATATGGTTCCCTGAGCCTGCCAGGAGTAATTTCCTGATAGCAGAATCAGGAGTAACCCCTGGAGTAACTGCCAGGTATGGCCCAAAAACAAAATGAAAAGAAAAAAAAATTGATGAAATGTAGTTTGGTCCTGACTCCATTGTCACTAGTTCTCACAGCCCTTTTGCCTCATCTGGCTGGGGCAGTACCAGTCCTAAAACCTCTTTGGGAACATTTCTGGCCTCTTCAAACGAACACATTCTGCCATGACCTTTTCCTAACAGATGAAAAGCAGACAGCTGCCACCTGGTTCTGCTCAGTGTGGCATCAAGCAGCAGCGGCCCTCCTGAAGCAGGGAGCCAGAGGATGGGGCAGAACTTGAGCCTTTGCTTCTTCCTCTTTAGAGTGACTCAGTCGCTTCATCTTATGTGGCTAGGCCTGGGTGCTACAGCATGGAGGTGCCTGTGGGAGGATACCAGAACAGACCAGCTCCCCTGGGGACCCAGTGGGACTGAAATGAACTGCTGGGGTGAGTGGGGCTTCTGAGGTCTTCATGGAGTTGGCCCTCAGCTTCCCAGCTGCTCATGAGCTTCCTTTCCCACAGTGTTACCGGGACTTGGCTCTGGTGAGTCGTGATGGCATGAATATTGTCCTGAACAAAATCAACCAGATACTCATGGAGAAGTACTTGAAGTTACAGGATACCTGCCGGACTCAGGTAGGAACACAAAGACAAACATGATCCAGTTCAGACACTGCAGAGGCTACGGTGGGGTGGCTGCTGTGTCAGCCTCCCCACCAGGCTCTTTGTCTCTCCCATCATCTGTCTTTCTGTTCCCTTCAGCTGGTGTGGTTGGTGCGGGAGCTGGTGAAGAGTGGGGTTCTGGGAGCCGATGGTGTTTGCATGACATTTATGAAGCAGATTGCTGGTGAGTCTGACTGAGAGCGCTAACAAGTGGGACCAGAGCTCAGTTTGGGTAGAAGTGAGGGCTTATGTGAGCAAGAGACTTCGTTCCTGGGTTGTTTTCTTCTTTCTTCTGGTGCACATGTCCTCTAGCCACATTAGTTGCAGGAGAAAATGGGAGTCCCAAGGGCTTAGTGAGACTCTTAAGACTTGCCTTTTCTTCCTGCCTGCCACACTCAGGGCTCAGCCTAGAGTTATTGGCCTATTTCAACCAGTTTTTCCCCTGGGCCATAGGGCATATTGACCCAGGAAGGATCTGGAAAGAATGGTGAGGAAGATAAGGGCAAATCATCAGTTCCTGTCATATGATTCTTTTAGAAGCCCAGGTCTCTTCCTGGTTCCTACCCGTGTCTTCAAGCCCCTGCTCCCTTGTGATGGTGACACCTGATGGTGGCCAGTCTGGGGGATGAACTGTGTTACCAAGTAAGCCCTGACGGGAGCTGCGAGTATCTTCATTGTGTTGCTGGAGACACTTACCTGAGCCACTGAATATCGGAGAGGCCGGTCCACTCTTCTTTCACTCCGAGGATCACATGAATTTGTTTTTAAATGACCATGCCTGTGTCTGCATTACCCATTGGGCTTTGCTGCTGCTTTAAGTTTTGTTTTTGGGGGTCACACTCTGCAGCATTCGGGTTAACCCTGGCCCTGTGCTCAGAAATCACTCCTGGCAGGCATGGGGGACCATATGGGATGCTGGGATTCGAACCACCGTCCATCCTGGATCGGCTGCGTGCAAGGCAAACTCCCTACTGCTATGCTATCTCTCTGACCCTTTTGGTGTTTTTTTTTTTCGGGGGTGGAGGGTTGTGGGTTACACCTGGAGGAGGTGGTTGGGGCTGACCCTTGTGCTGTGCCTGGCCTTGAACCAGGACCTGCCTTATGCAAAGCTGGTACTTGGCCAGTGGAACTCTAAGCCTCTTCTTTGAGATTTTATACAAATCCTCATATTCTTGTTTTGATGTTTGTTGTAAACCTTTATCCAAGGGATGTGTGAACTTTGAATTTTTATTTTTAGGGCCACACCCGGTAACACTCAAGGGTTATTCCTGGCTGTGCGCTCAGAAATTGCTCCTGGCTTGGGGGATCATTTGGAATGCCAGGAGATTGAACTACAGTCTATCCTGGGTCAGCCATGTGCAAGGCAAACATCTTACTGCTGCGCCATCGTTCTGGTCCCTGAACTTTGAATTTTTAAATTTGAAACTGGGCACAGCTCTGTGCTGCCTACCTTTATCTTTTCTCCTAGCATGCATTTTCCTCTTGAGATGTGAGCCAGGCATTGCCTTACATTCATGCTGCCTTGGAAGTTCCATAGCAAGCCATGGGGTCCTTAGACACAGAAACCCTTATCCTGTTAGGAGTCTGTGGAATTTGGTACTCCCAGGCACTGGGCTCTGGGAAGCCACCACTACTTAGACCCTGTCTGAGATGTCATCCTCTACCCATGACATTTTTCTTTATTGTTTATTGGATCTTACGAAAAGGTACTCAGGGATCACTCCTGAACCATATGCAGTGTTGGGGTTCAGGCCCAGGTCAGCTGTGTTCAGGGAAAGCACCACTGTCTCCCAATTCCCACACGTGTGCTTTTCCTGCCTTCTTCCCTTAGCACTCCATTTCAGGGCTGGAAAGAGCACAGGGGGAGTACACTTGTCTTGCTTGCGGCTGACCCTAGTTTTAATCCACGGCATTCCATATGGTCTCCCAAGCACGCGCGCGTGCGCGCACACACACACACACACACACCCTTAACACAGCACAGGACTATTTTTTTTCATTCCACATGGTCTCCCAAGCACGCACGCACACACACACACCCCTTAACACAGCACACACACCCCTTAACACAGCACAGGACACACACACAAACACACACACACCCCTTAACACAGCACACACACACCCCTTACACACACATACACCCCTTACACACACACACAGACACACACACACACACCTTAACACAGCACACACACCCCTTAACACAGCACAGGACTATTTTTTTTCCATCTGTTTTTCCTGTTTCTCCAACACTCAGAATTGGTGATGGGCTCACTGGATGAGCAGTGGGGTGGGTAAAAATGGGTATTGTATTTGTGGCCTGAGGATCTGAGTCCTGATCAGAGATGTTCTGATCCTCTTGTTGTTTTTTTTTTTTTTTTCCCTTTGAAATTAGGTGGGGATATTACAGCGAAAAATATCTGGCTGGCAGAGAGTGTTCTGGATATCCTGACGGAGCAGAGGTAGGGCATGGCGTGAGCCAGATCCTGGCCATGGGGGGACTTGTGGGGTAGAACACTGTGGGAAGGCCATGGAGGTATCCCCCACACCCCCTGATACCTTAACTTCTAGGGAACATGATGGGATGGGGAAAGCAAGTGAAGCAATCGTTGTCCTGGTATGTGTGACCTAAGGAGTGCAGGAGTGGGAAAGAAGGTCTTTGCTAAAATATCTCAGAGCCCAGGAAAAACTGGTTCCATCTGATAAGGGTTTATTTTTGATCCAGACCTCTTTGGAATGTTTATCTTTAGTGGGAGGTGGGGACCGAATGAGCTCAGCAGAGTGAGGCCAGCCAACCACCCTGTCCTGGCTTGGTACCCCTTTCTGCCTTCCGAGCCTCTCCATCTAACCCGGTTCCCTTCATGAGTGACTCCAGCCTCCTGCTGGAGTTTGCAGCTCTAGCTCCAAGGCCCCGTGGTAGAGAGAGCTAACAACTGCTCAGGAGCCAGCTGGGGTTGGAGGCTATGCTGAGTTTTCTGACTGGTTCTTTCCCTTCCTCTCAAAGAAAAGGACTAGGAATTAGATCCCTGTTCCACATCCGCACTTGTTTGGGCATGAACCTTTCCTCTCTACCCTGCGGCCTCTGTCTTCCTGTTGTCTGGTTTATGAATCTGTCTCTGGTCAAGGCGCCTCACTTGTGGCAGGAGTGAGGGTGTTGAAGTTCCTCCAGGGTGCCCTGTTCCTGCTGAGTGAGCAGTGCCAGGTGTGTAGGCAGCGCCACCTGGTGCTTTGAACTGGCCTTGCAGGGCTATGCTGCCACTGGCTAGGGCTCTCTCCCTCCCAGCCTTTCTGTCTCTGGAGTCCTTTTTCTTTACTCTTTTCCTCCACCATTGGCCTAGCTTACTATTTGGATACCTTACCCTCTTCTGCTTCCTTTTTTTTTTTTTTTTTTTTTTTTTTTTTTTTTTTTTGGTTTTTTGGGCCACACCCAGTAACGCTCAGGGGTTACTCCTGGCTATGCGCTCAGAAGTTGCTCCTGGCTCGGGGGACCATATGGGACACCGGGGGGATCGAACTGCGGTCCATCCAAGGCTAGCGCAGGCAAAGCAGGCACCTTACCTTTAGCGCCACCGCCCGGCCCCCTCTTCTGCTTCCTCAGCAGCCTTTTTTACTTGCCTTCTGCCGCCGCCTCCTCAGAGCCAGCTGCCCTTTCTTTGAGCAACACCAGTCCATAGTCTCCATGGATCAGACAAGAGCCCCACCTTCCCTCCTGTCACCCTCAGAAGCCTACAGCTTGTGCCACCAGAGTGCCTGGAAGGATCAAGCTGTCCCTGTCTACCCTCCACCCTTCCAGTGTTTCTCGGCTGTGTCATTAAAAAGCAGCAGGTGGGGGAAGGGAGCCTGCTCAGTGACAGGAAAGGCCACAGTCTCATTAGTTGCGTCCGCACTTTCCGGAGTCAGTGTGTGGCCTGGTTGGGTTAATTAGATTCTCCCTGTTCTTCCCCTGCCTCCCGCTTCCCTGCAGGGACACCATGGGCTCACTGGCATTTTGCCTGGTAGCAAGAAGCAGTCCTGATTGATTTGGACACTTGGAGTCTTTGGTTCTGGACACACACACACCTCCACCCCCCATCTTTCTTTTCTACCCCTTTTACATACAATGAGGAGCACACAATTCTTCATTAGTGCTTGTCCCTGGGAGACAAGGGAAATGGACTCTGACATCTGAAATCACGCTGGTTTTGGTTGTTTTCGTGTGTTGTTTTTTTCTAGTTAAGGCAGGTGACATTGTTCTAAAGGGCTGAGGCCAGCTGCAAGGACTCACAAAGCTTCCGAAGTAAAGGGAGTGTGGTGGTCCCCCAGCTTCTTCAGCCTTGTTTTAAAGACAGCTTACCGAGGACCGCTGACCTAATATTTTTCCCAAAAGTCTTGAACTCATGCCTGAGTTGTTCAGTGATAAAATTCTCACCTGCCAAAAGTCTGAGCTCAGGAGAAGCTTTGGCTAATTTTTGTCCCTCGGATCACACAGTACTGGGCACAAAAGAGTAAATGTTTGGATAAACCAGTGGCCAGATTTCTCTCTTATTCTAGTAATTATTCCTTTCGTTTTGTTTTGTTTTGGTGGGGGGGTCACACCCGGCAGTGCTCAGGGTTTCTCCTGGCTCTACACTCAGAAATTGCTCCTGGCAGGCTTGGGGGACCATATGGGATGCCGGGATTCGAACCACCGTCCTTCTGCATGCAAGGCAAACGCCTTACCTCCATGCTATCTCTCCGGCCCTAGTATTTATTTCTTATTTTGGAGCCCTGGTAGTGTGTAGGGCTTGCTCTGATGGGAACCGCCTTTGAACTTGGGACTCTTATAAGGCAGTGCTGTGTTCTAACCTGGCCACCAGCAGGCCAATGCTGTTAGAAGCCAAGCAGCTCTGTAGTAGAGACACTTTCTGGGGTGCCACAGTATGTGACTGACGACAGCAGGACTGAACAGTCAGCGCCCTAAGAACTTCTTCAGATGCTGGGCATCAGGCAGGACTGGTGTGCCGGAGGCAAGAGTGGGGTAAATAGGAGGGGAGCAGGTATGGGGGCACCCCAGTGCCACTGTTCCTCTTCCTCTGCAGGGAGTGGGTGCTGAAGAGCAGCATCCTCATTGCCATGACCATCTATACTTACCTCCGCCTTATCGTCGACCACCACGGCACCGCTCAGCTCCAGGCCCTGCGGCAGAAGGAGGTGGACTTTTGCATCTCCCTGCTTCGGGAGCGGGTGAGGATGAAATGGGACCCCTGCACAGACTTTGTGGGTGAACTGAGTCAAAAAGGGCAAGTAAGGTGCTATGTGCTGGGCTGTTGCCAGGATCCCTCAGCTATGATACATTGTCCTGTGTGCTCCTGTTACGGTACCCACGCACCCCCTGGTCTAATGGAGCGTTTCTGTGGTCAAGAGTATTGTTAATTGTCTACCTTAGAGCTGCCAAGAGAGAGAAGTCCTAGAACAGTGCTCTAGGTTTTTTGTTTTCATTTGTCTGTTTTTGTATTTGGGCCACGCCCTGTGATGTCCAGGAATTTCTCCTGGCTCTGTACCCAGGAATTACTCCTGGCTGTGCTTGGTGGACCATATGGGCTGGGAGAAAGCCCTTTTTTACCACAGTAGTCTGTGGAGCCAGCTAAGCTGGCAAAAGGTAGCTGGGATTCAGCTTGCCAATCTGACCCTCATAGACTCTTCATTCCCTTGCCTGGGTTGGCAGTTCTGGGAGGAAAAGGGTCTTGGTTGCTGTCAAGGCCAGCAGGCCTGCAGCAGTTCATCGCATGCTGGAGAATAGATGTCAGCTTCCAACCAATCCTCCTCTGCACAGCTTGGCGTCAAGCCCTGGTCCCAGGAATCATAGTCTCTTCCAGCGCCCGATACAGCTATCCCTTTGCCTTCCATCTAGCAGGTAAACAATCCATGTCTTCATTCTCTTTCCTGTCTCCCCTACCTACACCCCAATCTAGTTCATGGAATGTTTGATGATTGGCCGGGACCTTGTCAGGCTGCTCCAGAACGTTGCCCGGATCCCAGAATTTGAGCTGCTGTGGAAAGATATCATTCACAACCCTCAGGCCTTGAGCCCACAGTTCACAGGTGAGCAGGCACAGCTGGCTCCATAGGTGGGCAGGCAATCTGGACAAGGGTGGGCAGGGAGAAGTGAGGCTTCTGCTGCCACAGGGGGCTGAGATGGGCCAGACACTGCCAGTGACAGCTGAGATGGGCCAGACTCCACCAGGTACCGTGCCTCGGGTGGCTGGATATGAAGGCCAGGTAGCCTCACCCAGCAGGCAGTAAACCTCCTTTCCTGACAGAGGTGAGCTGATGGCCAATGGAACAGTGGAGCCAAGGTTGGCTGGAAGAGGAGGGCTGGAATTCACCTTGTGAGGGAAGGCTTTCTCCCTGGAGAAGTCCAAGGACCCACTGAGGCTAGGGGACATTCCACAGCCCTCTGTGGAGAGGGAGTCACTATTTCCTCCCTGCAGGGTTCCTTCCCACTGTTCTTGCCCCTCCCAGGGGCCTCCTTCTGGCCTGAGAGGGTGACTGTGCTTTGCTCTTCTTACTGCAGCACCACGTGCACACAGACCTTGTGAGGATGGTCACGTAGAAGCTGGGGAGTAAAAGTGAAGGGAACAAAAAAAAAAAAAGTGAAGGGAACAGAGGCCCCACTCTGCCTCACGCTGAGTCTGTGGTAGGTGTCTGCTAACATGTTGACTCCTCAGAACCTTACAGTGAGAAAGGATATTTTACTTACATTATTTGCAAAGGAACAACAGGAGTTTGGGAGGAAGATTTGCCTAAGGCCACACAGCTAATGAGTGTCCAAGGCAGGATTTGGATTTGGGTCTGCCTGACTCCAGAGTTCGAGCTTATGCCACAATAGCACCCAGGACCTAGAGATGAGATGGGCAAGAGCAAGAGGAGAGGCTCGGGCCCCCATACTTGCCTTCTGACTTTTTAAATTTTTTATTAAGTTTATTTAAACACTGGTTTACAAAGTTTTTCATAATATAGTTGTTTCTGGGGCTGGAGAGATAGCATGGAGGTAAGATGTTTGCCTTGCATGCAAAAGGACGGTGGTTCGAATCCCTGCATCCCATATGGTCCCCTGAGCCTGCCAGGAGCGATTTCTGAGTGTAGAGCCAGGTGTAACCCCTGTGCACTGCCGAGTGTGACCCAAAAACCAATATAACCAATAGGTAGGTAGGTAGGTAGGTAGATAGATAGATAGATAGATAGATAGATAGATAGATAGATAGATAGATAGATAGATAGATAGATAGATAGATAGATGATAGATAGATATGTATATACTATATATATACTATATACTATATACATATCTATCTCTATCTATCGATCGATCGATTGATTGATCGATCGTTGTTTCTGGCCTTCAATGTTCCAGCACTAATCCCTCCACCAGTGTAACATTTCCTCCACTGTTGTCTGTCTCCAGTTCTCCACCAACCTCTGAGCCTAACACCTTGGTAAACAAAATAATTGACTATATATTGCTTGTTACAACAAAATGATGATGGAATTATTGAAAAAATATTTAGTAAAAAATTTTCTGAAAAATTGTTTTGTTTTTGTTTTTGGGTCACACCTAGCAGCGCTCAGTAGTTACTCCTGGTTCTATGCTCAGAAATCGCTCCTGGCAGGCTCAGGGACCATGTGGGATGCCAGGTTTTGAATCACCATCCTTCTGCATGCAAGGCAAACATCTTACCTCCATGCTTATCTCTTTGGCCCCAAATTTTCTGAAATTTTTTATATCTCACAATGGGGTCATTAAGGTTTACTAAACTGTTTGTTGTTAGTTGAACATTCTGTGTTGGGATTGTTGCTTTCTGGGGGGGGTCACACCCGGTAGCAGTCAGGGGTTTCTCCTGACCCTGTGCTCAGAAATTGCTCTTGGCTCTGGGGACCATATGGGATGCCTGCAACCGTCCTGGGTTAGCCACGTGCAAGGCAAACGACCTACTACTGTGCTACCACTCCGGCTCTTGTGTTGTTTTGTTCATTGAATTAGGTGGCTTTTTTTGGGGGCGGGAGGGCCACACCTGGTGACGCTCAAGGGTTACTCCTGGCTCTGTGCTCAGAAATCTCTCCTGGCTTGTGGGACCATATGGGATGCCAGAGAATTGAACCATTGTTTGCCCTGGGTCAGCCGCGTGCAAGGCAAATGCCCTACCACTGCACCATTGCTTCAGCCCCACGCTTCGGTGGCTTTTATGTTACTTTCACACCTCATTTGGTGTGTTCCTCCAAATTAGGAATTTGGATGTATTGTGTGGCTGCATATGTGGCTGCGTGCTCCAGGAATTCCAAGGTCTGGGATGATGGGCTTCCATGGCAGGGACTGTGGAATGTGTCTGGGGAAAGAAAGCTGCCAGGGCTTCTGGAAATAGAGAGGGGTAGGGAGAGGTAGCTACTACCCTCACTCCAAGAAGACCCCAAAGTTTCTAGCCGCCAAAACAGAGTACCTGTAGGAAGTGTGTGTGTGTGTGTGTGTTTTCAGTGTTTGCAGAGATTAGTGGCGGAGTAGGGAGGTTGGGCCGTGTTCAGTGTCTGCAGAGATTAGTGGCGGAGTAGGGAGGTTGGGCCATTGGCCTGGCAGTGAATGTGGGATGTGGGTACAGCTTGCCAGGAAAACAGACCTGGCACACTTCTCTCTTAAAGTTGCTTCAGATTTTTCAGTCACAAGACTGGTGTACCCATGCATTTTAATAGCTTGGCTGGCATCTCATCCAAGACTAGTGTGGTCTATGGAGTTAGCTGTTGTGTTAACATGGCAGTGAGCCCTCTAAATTTTCCACTTGTTGCCAGTTGAAGAATGTTAGTAGGGGACTCTGGAAAGGCCAGGAGACATAGAGAATTGATGGTGGGTGGTTGGAGCAGAGGAGAGCAGGTGATAGATAGTTGGGAGCCCTGATTGCTCTTGTGCTTGACTTCCTGGTTATGTGTGATGCCAAGCGTCAAACCTAGAACTAAACCTTAGTGAACTGTAAGGAATGTGCTCCACCTGAAGTCATGTTTGTGGCCCTTGGTCTTGTCTTAAAACTTTCCCGTAAGACTAAAAACGGGTTTCTCACCCCTCTTACTCTTTATTTTTGTTGTTGTTTTGGGGTTGGGAGAGGGGGTTGGGGAGTCACAGCTGGTTGCACTCAGGGATCACTCCCGTAAGAACCTGGGATCATGTGTGGTGCTGGAGATTAAGTAAGCCAAGCTCTTTAACTCTGTCCTGGTTCTTAGACTCTTCACTTTTCTTTGAAGGGGGCCACAGAGGGCTGCACTGGGTGCTGCTCAGAGCCTAGTCCCTGCTCCGGACTCAGGGATCGATCACTTCTGGCAGGGCTTGGGGGAACCATATGTTGTGATGGGGATCAAACCCAGGCTAGCTGTGTGTAAAAGGCAAATACCCTATGCACTGTACTATTGTTTCAACCCTGTTCTTTTTCTCCCTTTCCATATTTGGTGTAGGTATCCTTCAGCTTCTCCAGTCAAGAACATCCCGGAAATTTCTAGCATGTCGTCTAACCCCAGATATGGAGACGAAGCTCCTCTTCATGACATCCCGGGTAAGCAGCTGCAGCAACGGAGAGGTATCAAGCTTTGGGTGGGCAGCTACCTCGGACCTGCAACTCCTGTGAGCAGCTGTAGGGCTGAGGCTGCGATGCTGGTGAAAATGAGGCCTCTCCAAGCCACCCTTTTGGTCTTTCTGAGACAGCCAATAAATAAACCAGTGATGGCTGCAGATAAATAGTCACTCAGTGAGTACAATTTATAAAGGGAGTGTGAAGGGAGCTGTGTACTTGATCTCCAAGCCTGGTTGAATTCTGGCAGAATTGCTTGGGGAATGTGTCAGACATGCATCTCCCTGAAACTCCCTCTTTCCAAGAATCTTGAGTGAGAAATTCTTGTTTGTTTGTTGTTGTTTTTGTTGGGGGGGGGGGTGTTCCACTTACTTCTGACTTACTTCTGGCTCTGTGCTCAAAGAATCATTCTGGCAGGACATGGGGGACCCTATGTTATATTGGAGTTCAGGTCTGTCATGTACTCCTGGCTGGTTCAGGGGACCATATGGAATGCCTGGGATCAAACCCACATTGGCTATGTGCAAGGCAAGTGTCCTAAGGCTGTACTATCATTCCAGTCCCAAGAATAAACTCCTGACTAGAGAGTCAGGAACAGTCCAGGAGTGAGGAGCTAGACATTAGCTCTTTTCTGTGTGTGGCTCACCCACATTAGCTGGATGGAGATGTGATGCTGGGTTTTTTTGTTGTTTTTTGGAGGGGATGGTTGGACCACACCCAACAGTTCTCAAGAACTATTCCAGGCTCTTTGCTCAGGAGTGACCCCTGGTGGTGCTTAGGAAATTGAACGGGATTCTAACTGGTTAGCACTTGCAAGGCTGGTGTCTTTTTTTTTGTTTTGTTTTTTTGTTTTTGTTTTTTTGGGCCACACCCGTTTGATGCTCAGGGGTTACTCCTGGCTAAGCGCTCAGGAATTGCCCCTGGCTTGGGAGGACCATATGGGACGCTGGGGGATCGAACCGCTGGGGGATCGAACCGTGGTCCTTCCTTGGCTAGCGCTTACAAGGCAGACACCTTACCTCTAGCGCCACTTTGCTGGCCCCAAGGCTGGTGTCTTAACCCCTGTGTTCACTCTCTGGGCTCTAGAGCATTTTTTGGTTTATGTTTGGGCCATACCTGGCAGCGCTTAGAGAATACTCCTGGTGGGGACAATTTGTGCTAGATTTGAGTCAGGGACATGGCCAAAGTTTTATGCTAGGCAAATGCCTTAGCTTTTATTCTCTCTCTCTTTCTCTCTGGCCCAAGTTTTGTGTTTTGTTTTGTTTGCTTTTTTTTTTTTTTTTTTTTTGGTTTTTTTGGGTCACGCTCGGCAGCACTCAGGGGCCACTCCTGGCTCCAGGCTCAGAAATTGCCCCTGGCAGGCTTGGGGAGCCATATGGGATGGCCGGATTTGAACCACCGTCCTTCTGCACGAAAGGCAAACGCCTTACCTCCATGCTATCTCTCTGGCCCCATGTTTTGTTTGCTTTTAACTCAGAAAAGTTAGATTTGTTTTTTTTGTTTTCTTAGGGGTAGGGGTGTTGTCATGGCCAAAGGTGTTTAGGGGCTGACCCTGTGCTTTGGTGCTTTGGTTTCTCTCCTGCTGGTACCTAGAGACCCTCTGGTGTCAGAGATGGAATCTATAATAAATTATTATTTAGCACATGAATATTATGCTTAGTACATTGAACTGACTCTGGCCCAAAGGTCTAATGTTTGATTCAGGAAGTCTTCCCGAGGAGGGAAAGTAAATGCTGCCTCTTGGGATATGACTGAAACCCTCCAATTTTCTCTTTCTAATTCATCCTTCATCAGGTACGCTTCGGTCAGCAGAAGCGATACCAGGACTGGTTTCAGCGCCAGTACCTGTCAACCCCAGACAGTCAGTCTCTGCGCTGTGACCTCATCCGCTATATCTGTGGGGTGGTACACCCTTCCAATGAAGTGCTGAGTTCTGACATCTTGCCCCGGTGGGCCATTATCGGCTGGCTCCTGACCACGTGCACGGTGAGCAGCTAACCAACTGGTGGACATGTCCCTAGTGTCACTGACTCTTGTAGTTGTCATCCGGGTTGGGCTGGGCCAGGTTTGCAGTGCTGTGCCGTTCTGCTGCCAGTTCCAAACATACACCTCCAAGACTTCCCTGTTTTCCATGTGCTCCCTATGTGTTCCTATGCTAGTCCCTGCATTGTTCCCTTCCGAGATTTGGAAGGGGTGTTCCCTGGACTCCTAATGGCTCAGCCTTTGGCATTGGCTTTGGGAACTTCCTTTCTCCAAGAGCCACGAGTCTACTGTGGAGCAGTTTCCTTCCTTACTCATGTTTTCCCTGGTTTGCCTGCTGGGAAATTGTGCTCCGGCATCCAACTGCCCTCTGACTTCTTACTGAGTCCCTCCCCAGTGGACAGAGCCTCGGAATGTGCTGATTTGGCTGTAACTAGGGCCTCTCCCTCAGACTTGAGCCTGTCGCCCAGCATAGGGGTCAGAGGTGTTCAGCCCCAGCTGTCCTCTAGCAGGGAGCAGGGGCACATGCAACCTCTGAGATTTTGAAATCCATGTGGACTCCCCTAGGCCCTCATACCAACATCAACATAGATTTAGGGTCCTTTGCCCTGTGTTGCACTTATCTCTGGGGGACCCGAGGGTACAGCCATGCACTCTGCTGGCCCCTGGCACCAGCCCTGTCATCGCCTCTCTTTGCAGTCTAATGTCGCTGCATCCAACGCCAAGCTGGCTCTGTTCTATGACTGGCTCTTCTTCAGCCCTGACAAGGACAGCATCATGAACATAGGTGTGTGATCCATCAGGTGGTTTTGTCATCTTCTCCCCACACTAGGACTCACTCTTACCCTCTGTGCCCCAGAGCCTTCTTGATTCTGGTAGAGCAAACATGGTCCCTCCTCTTGTTTTCTCTGACCTGCCTCTCTCCCCTGAACTGAATCCAGGGACACAGAGAGCTGGTGGTCAGTTCCATGAGATTCTGACAGGGTCTTTCCTCTTCCTCCCCAGAGCCGGCTATCCTGGTCATGCATCACTCCATGAAGCCACACCCGGCCATCACCGCCACCCTGCTGGACTTCATGTGCCGGGTCTGTGCCACATCCACACCTTTCCTAGCCCTGCCTTCTCCCAGAGTCCTTTGGGTGTGGCTCCATAAGTGGAGGCAGCCCTTGTCCCCAGGTCCATGAAGACTACTCTCTTCCACAGCCTCTCAGCCTAGGGATGCACATCTTTCCCAGGGAGCAGCTAGCTCCAGTGAGCCTTTCCCCTGAGCACAGCTCTTCCGTGCTCTGCCTGCTACCAGGTTCCCTAGTGTGGAGCTGGGCACAGCAGGAGAGGGGCAGGAGGAGGGCCTATGCTCAACCCCTCATGGTCTCCTTTCCAGATCATCCCCAACTTCTACCCCCCACTGGAGAGCCATGTGCGGCAGGGCGTCTTCTCTTCGCTCAACCACATTGTGGAGAAGCGGGTCTTGGCGTAAGAACATCCTAGGCCAGGGTGGGCTCTGCTCTCCCCTTGTCCGGGGTGGGTGGATCCAGGGAGCCCTCGGCACAAAGCCTGTCCAGAATTGCTCCCCTCCCACTGCTGGCCTAAGTCCTCCTAAAGAGCAGCAGAATTTCCTCTGGCTGTATTGCAGCACTTCCAGGGCCACCCAGGGTCTGGTGGGGCACATGGCCTGTGTTTTCAGTTAGAAGTGAGGACCAGAGGGCCAAAGCATTAGTCCAGTGGGTGGGGCATTTACCTTGCCCATGGCTGACCAGGGTTCAATTCCTATGTGGTTCCTAGAAGTAACTCCTGAGTACAGAGCCAGGGTATATGACCCAAAAGACAAAAGAAATTAAAATAGAAAAAAGATGAGGAGCAGTGACATGAACCTCCTCTCGTGTTCCCTGTTAGACATTTGGCTCCCCTATTTGATAACCCTAAACTGGATAAGGAGCTTCGGGCAATGCTGAGGGAGAAGTTTCCTGAATTCTGCAGTTCGCCGTCCCCACCTGTGGAAGGTATGAACCCTTGACACGTCCCTTGCTCCACCTGGTTTTGTCTCCTGGTCTCCCCCACATTCGATCTCCCTGGCTGTCCTTGGTTTCCTGCTCCCTGAGTGTCCGAATTCTCATGGGCGGCTAATCCAGCTTGGACTTTGTCCATCTCTTGTAGTGATGATAGCTGTGGCCTCCACGAAGGGTCGGGGTCATGTTGCCTCTCACATTTTGCTCCCTCTTCTTGACCTACATGACACTGTCTCTGTCTTTTGATGTCACTGTCTCCTTGAGGGGCAAAAATTGCAGATAAGGGGGCCGGGAAGGTGGCGCTAGAGGTAAGATGTCTGCCTTGCAAGCGCTAGCGTAGGACGGATCGCAGTTTGATCCCCCAGCGTCCCATATGGTTTCCCCAAGCCAGGGGTGATTTCTGAGCTCGTAGCCAGGAGTAACCCCTGAGCGTCAAATGGGTGTGGCCCAAAAACCAAAAAAAAAAAAAACAAAAAACCTGCAGATAAGGCACTTTTCCACCTGGTTTGAATTAAAGCGCCTTGAGGACCTTAGACCCCTGTCCCCAGTGCTCATCGATCCTTACCTGAGTGTAGAGAATTTGTTTTTCCTGTACTTCATGTTCCAGCGTCTCCCCTGTAGAGCTGCACTCTATCCCTCAGTGATGGTCAGTACTTCCCAGTGGGAATATTGGAAGCCAGCGGTGCCCCGGGTAGTCACTGTCACTGCCGACTCACAGGCCATTCGCAGGCAGAAGCGGTCACAGGTGCAGTAAGGTTTCAGGAGCTGGTCTCAGGCAGGAGATCATTCTTGTACTTGCTTTCCAGTCACCTCTTCTCAGAAGCAGGGGGTGCAGTGGAGACATGAGGGCTCATATACCTTCTCTGTCTTCTTCCCCAGTCAAAATTGAAGAGCCAGTATCTATGGAAATGGACAACCATATGTCGGACAAGGATGAGAATTGCTATGACAACGCAGAGGCTGCCTTCAGCGATGATGAGGAAGATCTCAACAGCAAAGGTAGCTCTGGGTTGTGTCACTCCTAGGAGGGTGAGGGATAGGAGCAGAGTCTCAGTGGCTTCACTCCCTCTCCACACATTGCCCCTGTCCTTAGTTTCTGGAACAGACTCTGGTGTGGCCTGTGTGTGATGTTGTGGTCCAGGGAGTCGGGCTGAGGAGGGAAGCTGCCTGGCTCTCCTCTGAGGGTACAGCCTGAGCCACTCAGCTACCCAGAGTGGCAAGCATGGAGCACATGGGGATGCAGGCACACGGTTGGGTGGCCAGTGCCCGATTCATCTCCTTACCCTTAGGAAAGAAGCGTGAGTTTCGCTTCCACCCAATTAAGGAGACTGTGGTGGAAGAGCCTGTGGACATTACCCCATACCTAGACCAGCTGGATGAGTCCCTCAGGGACAAAGTGCTACAGCTGCAGAAGGGCAGGTGGGTGCAGCTCAAGGTACTGCACCACTTTCCACCTCACCGTCACTCCGTGGGGGGCTTGTCTGGGCCCAGGCATAGGGAGGGCAGGGGAGCTGCTTATGGGGGTCTGCAGCACTGTATCCTAGTTTCTGTCCTAAGGTTCTAAGTAAAGCCCCCATAATTGGGATCTTCTGTGATCTTTGGGTCTCATCCCAGAGTACCACTTCCTGCTCCCAAGCCACATGGGGGAACAGCCACACACAATCCAGGGAACCTTTGTTCATGTTCATGGGAAAGTCGAGGCCACTGTCCTGAGCTGTCACTGGTGTGTGTCCCTTAGTGTCTCTCTCCTTCCTAATCTACAGCGATACCGAGGCCCAGTGTGAGGTCATGCAGGAAATCGTGGACCAAGTACTGGAGGTGAGGAGGTAGCTTGGCCTACACAGTCAGAGCCCCCTCATTTCCCACCTCCCCTCTGCTGGTTCCCATAAGGCAGGACTTTCCAAACACCTGTCTCAAGGGACCACGCCACCGACTATGATCCCTGTTGTCTATTACCAGGAAGACTTTGACTCGGAGCAGCTGTCCGTCCTCGCCTCTTGCCTCCAGGAGCTCTTCAAGGCCCATTTCCGGGGGGAGGTGCTGCCTGAGGAGGTCACAGAGGAGTAAGGCTCCCCTTTTGCCTCCACCACAGGGAGCCATGCTGGGAAGTGGACTGTTTCCTTATGTCTATGTGTCAAGTGCTTACGGCCTGCCTACTCCAGACTGAGTGGGGCCAGGCCCTCCCTTCTGCCTGTCCCTCAGTGCCCTCAGCTCTGGCAGGTAGTTGGGGGAGGGGGGTAGCCCTGCTGGGACTCCCCTGGAACAAAATTTTTATTTGAAGGGGTGGGAGTTGTTGGGGCAACACCTGGCAGTGGTCAGGGCCAACTTCTGGCTTTTTGGGGGGCTCTCAGGCCTGCATCCAAGGCCTGTGCTCAGCTGTCGAACCATCTCTGTGGCCCAGCAGCCTTCATTCGTAACAGGAGATGGTGTAGCCATGGCCGGGAGCCTGATTTCTCTGTGGCTGACCCTCTGGGACAGCAGAACATTTCCCTTGGGATCAGAAAGGGCCTGACCCTTACATGGACTCTCACGTTGCCCTACTTTTTTTTCTTTTTTTTAAATTTATCCTTCTTGTAGGTCACTGGAAGAGTCTGTGGGGAAGCCTCTCTACTTGATATTCAGGTAAGCTGGAATCTCAGTTCACCTACCGCCCATTGCATTCACACACACACACTTCTGCCTGGCGATCTGGGGCTCTCTGGTTGGGATTGGAGGTCTGGGGGCTAACTGATCAGGTGGAGGATGTCCGCAGGGGGCATTGCCAGCCAGCTCAATGGCCTGTACTCCCCAACCCCAGAAACCTGTGCCAGATGCAGGAGGACAATAGCAGCTTCTCCTTGCTTCTGGACCTCCTCTCCGAGCTCTATCAGAAGCAGCCCAAGATCGGCTATCACCTGCTCTATTACCTGAGGGCCAGGTGAGTCTGCACGCATGCCCTCACCCCCTGCCCCCACTGGGTGCCAATTTGGGCCTCTAGGCACTGTGTATTTCTTTTTTTTTTTTTTCTTTTCTTTTTTTTTTTTTTTTTGGTTTTTGGGTCACACCCGGCGATGCTCAGGGGTTACTCCTGGCTGTCTGCTCAGAAATAGCTCCTGGCAGGCACAGGGGACCATATGGGACACTGGGGTTCGAACCAACCACCTTTGGTCCTGGATCGGGTGCTTGCAAGGCAATCGCCGCTGTGCTATCTCTCTGGGCCCAAGGCACTGTGTATTTCTAAAAATCTCCCCTGTCCAAGGGTATGATCCTCATCTACTCAAAGATAGCTGCACTCGATTAGAGCCCTGCATCCCCCCAGAAAGCAACCCTGTCACCTGTCAGCCACGACCTGACAGTAAGCAATTCAGCAATGCACATGTTTCTGACTATGCCCATGTGGGCTGTCAGTGCCACTTTTCTTTTTTCTTTTCTTTTTTTTAAGGGGTTACTCCTGGCTGTCTGCTCAGAAATAGCTCCTGGCAGGCATGGGGGACCATATGGGACACCTGGATTCGAACCAACCACCTTAGGTTCTAGATCAGCTGCTTGCAAGGCAAGCACCGCTGTGCTATTTCTCCAGGCCCCAGTGCCACTTTTCTTAATGTCATACAGTGACACCTCCCTGTGGGGGCACCACAGCCTCTGTTTCTTCACCCATTTTTCCCCACCCCACCCATTTTTTTTTTCTTTTGGCCAAACCTGGCTCTGCACTCAAGGATCATTCCTGGAAGTGCTCAGGGGACCAGGTAGTGCCGGGAACTGAATCCAGGCAGACCTCTTATGTACAAATTATTTGGGTTTTTGTTTTGTTTGGGCTTCGGTTTTTGGGTCATACCTGGTGGTACTTGTGGCTTACTTCTGGGTCTGAGCTCAGGGATCATTCTTGCCAGGGCTCAGGGGACCTTATGGTGCCAGGAGTGGAATTCAGATTGGCCATGTATAATAAGGCAAGCGCCTTTTCCCTCATCCTGTCTCTCCTGCCTACAAAAGTTCAGTTTTGGTGAAGTCTGACTTCCATTTTCATCCCGTTCGTCACCTTGCTACTGTGTCCTGGTGCTTTGTTCTCAGTCTTTGGGTTTCAGTTCTGACAGTGAGGCCATACCCCCATGGAACTCTCGGTGCTGAGGGTGTACCTGGGGCGGCCACCCTCCCTCTGTAGTTCTAGGATGTGGGAAGGTCTCCTGACACTCACAAGGTGTTGGGTTCTTGATGAACACTGGGAGAAGTGGAAGTGGGGTTGGGACACCACAGACCCAGGCATCCGAGGGGCTGCGGGCCCCTGAGACTGGCCGCTGACTCGGTCCAACTGCTTCTGCAGCAAAGCCGCTGCTGGGAAGATGAACCTGTATGAGTCCTTCGCTCAGGCCACACAGCTGGGTGACCTGCACACCTGCCTCATGATGGACATGAAGGCCTGTCAGGAGGATGACGTGCGCCTGCTGTGCCACCTCACGCCCTCCATCTACACTGAGGTGGGGCATTCCACCCTGACCCTTCTTTCTACTTTCTGGCTCACCATCCAAATGGATGTCCCCTCCTTGCACCCTCTTCACCGAGTGTAGGGACCACTGTCAAGGCCTGACCCTGTGCTGGTCTGTGGTGGGAGCTGGGCCTTTATCCTTTATCCCAACTTCAGACCCCTGGATGCAGTGCTGTCCCAGCATTTCATCTCTGGGTAAAGTTCTTGGGAATTGGGACTTCTGAGTGCCCCTTAGCCAGAGTCGGGAAGGCTAACTGTGCGAAGAGGAGGAAGGGGGTATGGCAGAGTCCAGAGGATGGGTCCTGCATATACCCTTGCACCCCTGCACACTAATGCATACCCTGTGTGGCTTCCATGGTCTCCCACAGAGCAGACCACTGGGCTCCCTATGGCCCTGGGTGAAAAGTGGGGATCCTGCCAGTAAGGTGGTGTCACAGGGAAGGACCAAGGGCCTGAGGCTGAGGGATTCAGGTTCCTCTCCGGCAGTCCCACCTTCTTCATCTGCTTGCTCTTTGAGGGTGTGGCAGGACCCTGTGTCTGACTCACCCAGGCCCTCTCTGCTCCCCGTTGTATCATCTCCTGTGTGCGTTTCTCTCCTCTCCAGTTCCCAGATGAGACCTTGCGGAGCGGGGAGCTGCTGAACATGATCGTGGCCGTCATTGACTCTGCGCAGGTGAGCAGAGCTGGGCTGTGCCTGTGTGGTCAGAGAGGACTCCATGTGTTGCCTGCTCACTGACCCATCTGCAGGCACCAGTGTGCTTCCTTGGGCCTCTTTATTTATTTTTATTTTTTTGGTTTTTGGGTCACACCCGGCAGCGCTCAGAGGTTCCTCCCGGCTCTATTCTCAGAAATCACTCCTGGCAGGCTTGGGGGACCATATGGGATGCCGGGATTTGAACCACCGACCTTCTGCATGCAAGGCAAACGCACTACCTCCATGCTATCTCTCCGACCCCCTCCTTGGGCCTCTTTAGTCCCTAGTCTCCTGCTCCCAAGGACTTCTGTGTAAGCTGGGCCTCCTTTCTTAGTGCCCCCAGGGACTCTGGCCCACCTTTATACTCCCAGCCTTACTCTGACAGAGCCTGAGGGTTGCTGTACAGAACAACTGTGAGCCCAGGCATGAGCCAGGCTGACCTGTGCTTACTCGTCTCTCACTGCCCTTGCCCTCCTGAAACCCCAGTGCTTAGATGAGCCATTTCTTCTTCTCTTCCTTCAGTCACCGCTCCTCCTGTTGTGGGGCCAGCAGGGCCACACCCAAGTGCTTGTCCCCTTCCCTTTGAATAGAGCTTTCACTTCTCTGATTCTCCCTTTCTAGCCTGTCTCCATGCCATCTGGCCTCTGACCTTTGTGACCTTTGTCAGTGCTGATGGTTCTCTCCCTCCTCCTCAGCTCCAGGAACTCGTCTGCCATGTGATGATGGGCAACCTGGTCATGTTCCGGAAAGACTCGGTCCTCAACATCCTCAGTGAGTGAGCAGAGCTGGATCAGGGGCTGACAATGGGGTGTGATGCCCTTCCCCCCCACCCCACATGCTCAGAGCTGAGTATAATTAGGAGAAAGCAAAAGGACTGTTTCTTCTCTTGCAGTCCAGAGCCTGGACTGGGAGACATTTGAGCAATACTGTGCCTGGCAGCTCTTCCTGGCCCACAACATCCCCCTGGAGACCATCATCCCCATCCTACAGCATCTCAAATACAAGGGTGAGAGGGTTGTGGGTGGTGAGAAACCACTGAGACAAACCAGGCCTAAGGGCTCTGCCCCTCTGGGGGCAGTGGAATAGGGCCTGTTCTCCAACCTGACCCCTGTTCTGGTAGCTCTGGTTGGGGGCCAGGGAAACACCTAGTTTCTCACTGGAAGCACCTATGGACTAGCTGTTACCTTGAGTGACCTCTATTCTTCCTCCAGAGCACCCGGAGGCACTGTCCTGCCTGCTGCTGCAGCTGCGGAGAGAGAAGTGAGTCCCATTCTTTTCCATGCCTGTGACTGGCTGTCCCCAGGATTGGAGTCTACAATGTGCTGCCCCAACCCAGCCCCCAGAAAGACGCAGATACACCCCTGGGCCCTACTTTCTCTGCAGCCCGGACCAGACATCACTGCCTCAGACCCCAGTGTCTGTGTCCTCTCAGAGCCCCCAGGCTGACCATGCATGTCGCAAGCATTGAGGAAGGGGCCATACATGCACAATGCGAAGCCAGCCCTTCTCCCACTTCCCTCCTTTACTTCCTCTTGCCTGGTAGTTCGGTGTGGCCAAGTCAGATGGCTAAGTGAGGAGGACAGGGCAGGGCGGCTTCTGCTCCGCCTATGCCT
Source organism: Suncus etruscus (assembly GCF_024139225.1). Taxonomy (NCBI): domain Eukaryota; kingdom Metazoa; phylum Chordata; class Mammalia; order Eulipotyphla; family Soricidae; genus Suncus; species Suncus etruscus. Next base: position 35,892,336 of record NC_064857.1, read on the forward strand.
TCCTGCCCCATTTTTTGACCACCAGAGGGGTGGCTGGGTGGACTCTCACCTACACCACACAGAGAGCTCCCTCCTTCTGAGTGTGGAACTGGACAGAGGAGGGGAGGTGTGGGTGTAGAGCCAGCGAATATCTGGGGAGAGGGGACCTGCGTCTTCAGGTGCACAAGTGTGAGAGCTGCCCCGTGCCTTCTCCCTCCCAGGCCCAGTGAGGAGATGGTGAAGATGGTCCTGAGCCGGGCCTGCCACCCCGACGACCAGTTCACCACCAGCATCCTGCGCCACTGGTGCATGAAGCACGACGAGCTGCTGGCCGAGCACATCAAGTCGCTGCTCATCAAGAATAACAGCCTCCCTCGCAAGAGACAGAGGTGGGCCTGGGCCCCACCGAGCTGGACCAGGGGGCGGGGATGCTCAGGGAGACACCACAGAGTGGGCTTTGGGCTCACGCTGCCTCATTCCCCGCAGCCTGCGGAGCTCCAGCAGCAAGCTGGCCCAGCTCACCCTGGAACAGATCCTCGAGCATTTGGACAACCTGCGACTCAACCTGACCAACACCAAGCAGAACTGTATGCGTCCGCCACCCTGGGTGCTTCCCAGCTGTGGGGTGTGGGGAGGCCCTGGCCCCTGCCCCACCATTTCTCTGGCCTCCCAACCTGGCTCCCCTCTGCCCCTCTAGTTTTCAGCCAAACTCCGATTCTTCAGGCCTTGCAGCATGTCCAGGCAAGCTGTGACGAAGCCCACAAGATGAAGTGAGTGAGGCACGAGGTGTGCCCGGGCAGGGCCTGCAGCGAACTAGCTGTTGAGACCTGCCTGGTGGGAGCTGAGCCTGGCCCTGTTTGTCGCCCAGGTTTAGCGACCTCTTCTCCCTGGCTGAGGAATACGAGGACTCCTCCAGCAAACCTCCCAAAAGCCGCCGGAAAGCGGCGCTCTCCAGCCCTCGGAGCCGTAAAAACGCAGCACAGCCCCCCAACGCAGAGGAAGAGTCGGGCTCCAGCAGCGCCTCGGTGAGCCCCCGGCCCCATGTGGGCGGCACCACCTCTGCTGCCAGCCCCCAACCCCCTTGCCCCCATCTCTTCCAGGAGGAGGAGGACACGAAGCCAAAGCCCACCAAGCGGAAACGGAAGGGCTCCTCAGCTGTGGGCTCTGACAGTGACTGAGACGCCCAGGGCTTGGTGTCACTCCCAGCACTGCCTCCCTCCACAGGAGCCTGTGGAGTCCGAGGTGGGTGGGTACCAGGTGGAGGTCTTGGAAATGGCTCGCTCGCCTGGCTGTTGCCTGGCCCACAGGAGGGAAAAGGAGCCTCCTGCTCGCGTGCCCCCACTCTGCGCACCCGGAGGACCTGCCCCTCTCCACCCAGCCTCCCAGGAGCTGCCCCGCAGGCGCTATGGTCCTGGGAAGAGACACCTCTCTGCATCCTCCAGCACTGGGACGCTTTCCACAAGAGTTGCAGGGCAGCTGGCCCGAGGCTGTGCCAAGGACTCGCAGTGTGCGCCCCTTACTCCTCCACACGGCCTTCACTCCCACACGGGACAGCGGCAGGGACTTGGCCCTGGCCCCAGAGCACTGTGGTACAGTGTCCTGCACCGACAGGGGGCCGTGGTCCGTTGGAACTTGTGTTGCTTAGGCTGAGGCCAAGCCCTGGGGGAACACACACGTGCCACAGAACTGTCAGATGGCCCCATTTGGTTCAGTTTTGGGGTGTTTTTTTTGGGGGGAGTGTGTGATTTGAATTTTTTTTTGCAGAGATAATCGCGTTTTAAAAGTTGTTTCTAAATGATAATAAAACCGCCAGAAACTCTGGTGTTGGAGTCACTGGCCCCTTATCCTGTGTGAGGAAGGTCAAAAGTCAATTTACTCAGCACCCTTCCTTAGGACCGCACTCGCATGCCTTGCGTGCCTGCCTCCTCCCCAGTGCCCCCTCCTGCTCATCCTGGTGACCCTGGAGCAGAGATCGTCTCTGGCAGGCACCCTTCTTTTTGCTTGCTGGCTCCCCTGACCAGGACTGTCTCATCGCGTCTTGCCAGGGGCCTTTGCCCAGCGCCGCACCAGTCTTTCAAGGCAAAGCTGGCCAGATGTGCCCGAGGACGGTTTCTGCCTGGGCTGGGAGGTGCCTCACACCCTGCTGGCCCCCATCCAGGCCATGTGTCTGTCAGCCAGTGGGGAAAAGGTTTAGCACTACTGTTCCCCTAGAGAAGGGAGGTTGGGGGGCGCTTGGGAGAGGAGCAGCGGCCTACCAATGTCTCCCTGCCTCTCCCAGTGCCTCCACCGCTTGCCCTCTCCGACTAAAGCACGACGCCAGGGGCTGCCATGTGGTGCTCTTCCCCCTCCGGGCATCTGGCCTGGCAGCCCGGCAGTCAGTCACCTTTCCTCTACTTCTCCCGGGCTGCGGATGCTGCTGCGGGAGCAGCCAGCCGGCGTGGGAGAGAGCGAGGGCGGGCGTCTTCCTAGGGTGCTCCTGCTGGGACTTGCAAGGAACACCCAGCGACTCACTCGGGCCTGCCTGTGGACAGGGGAGCGCAGTGGCACTTGGGGGGTGGCGAGCGAGCGAGCGGCCCTCTGGCCGGCTGAGACTCCGTGCAGCCCCGCGGGCACTGCTCCCGCGCTTGCAAAGAAAGCCCCGAAAGCCAAGCCAAGCCCAGCGGGGCGAGCCCCCGGGCCGGGGGAGGTGGGCGGGAGGCCAGGGCGGGGCCGGGGCGTGGGGAGCAGGCTGGGGAGGGGCGTGTGCCAGCGAGCGCGCTCCCGGGCAGGCGAGGCTGAGCCCTCACCGACGCCCCAGAGTCCCCGGGCGGGCGGGCAACGCGGGCTCCATGGCCGCCCTCCTGCTGCTGCCGCTGCTGCTGCTGCCGCTGCTGCTGCTGCTCCGGAGGCCGCCCGTGTGGCCGCGGCTTCGCTGGCTGGCGGCCGACCTGGCCTTCGCCGTGCGCGCCCTGCGCTGCAAGAGGGCCCTGCGCGCGCGGGTGCTGGCGGCGGCCAAGGCCGACCCCCGGAGCCCCCAGGGGGGCTGCAGCCTGGCCTGGCGCCTGGAGGAGCTGGCGCGCCGGCGGCCCGCGCACACCTTCCTTCGCCACGGCGCGCGGCGCTTCAGCTACGCCGAGGCCGAGCGCCGGAGCAACCGGGCGGCGCGAGCCTTCCTGCGCGCGCGAGGCTGGCACGCGGGGCCCGGGGGCGACGCGGCGCGGGACGGGGCCGAGGGGGCCGGCGCCGCCCCGCTGACCCCGGGGGCCACGGTGGCCCTGCTGCTGCCCTCCAGCCCCGAGTTCCTGTGGCTCTGGTTCGGGCTGGCGAAGGCCGGGCTGCGCGCCGCCTTTGTGCCCAGCGCTCTGCGCCGCGCCCCCCTGCTGCACTGTCTGCGGAGCTGCGGCGCGCGCGCGCTGGTGCTGGCGCCAGGTGAGAGCGGCGCCCGCGGGCGGAGGCCACCGGTGGGGCCGTGCTGAGGGGCGGGGCTGTCTGGGTGGGCGGGGCCATCTAAGTGGTACTGTCTGGGGCGGCGTCACCTAGACGGGCGGGGTCCTGGGGCGGGGCCATCTGAGTGGGCGTGGTCCGGGGCGGGTTATCTGGGTGGGCGTGGCCGGGCGGGCCTCTGACCACCACCACCACCACCACCACCCAGAGAGCTGTGCATTGGACAGTGTGGTGGGAGTGGACTGGAGCTGGGTGAGGACTAGCCTTGATGGGGCTTTCCCCTGTCCCCCAGAGTTCTTGGAGTCCCTAGAGCCTGACCTGCCAGCCCTGAGAGCTCTGGGGCTCCACCTGTGGGTGGCAGGGCCCCCAACTCCCGCTGGCTTCTCCGACCTGCTGGCCGAGGCCGAGAGGGAAGAGGACAAGCCTGTGCCCGGATACCTGTCAGCCCCACGGAACATGATGGACACGTGCCTGTACATCTTCACCTCGGGCACCACAGGTGTGGAGGGCCTTGGGTCCCCCGACAGTGGCAGGGACAGCCACCCCTACCTCCCGGGGAACTGAGCCCAGCAGCCCCTCTGTCTGCCTTTCTGGGAGGGAGGAAGGGAGGGCGGGCAGGGGAGAATGGGGTTCATCATCTCAACCCCTTTCTCTGCCTTTCTGGAATGTGGGGAGCGGTGTATGGGGATTCCCCAACCACTCTCTCCCCTCTCACCCCTGCCCCCCAAGGCCTCCCCAAGGCTGCCCGCATCAGTCACCTGAAGGTGCTGCAGTGCCAGGCTTTCTACCAGCTCTGTGGTGCCAGCCAGGAGGACATCATCTACCTGGCCCTGCCGCTCTACCACATGTCTGGCTCGCTGCTGGGCATCGTGGGCTGCCTGGGCATTGGTCAGTGTTTCACACCCCCTCCCCTCGGACCTGCAGCATTGCTGAGGGGGGTGGGGGCGCCTGTCAGGGTGGTGGGAGAGCACCAGGGTCCCTCCAGGTGCCCTTCTGAGGGCTGGAGTTTGGGGAGAGTTCCCCAATCACCTTAACCCCCTTCCCACCCCACTACTAAAGGTGCCACGGTAGTGCTCAAAACCAAGTTCTCAGCGGGCCAGTTCTGGGAGGACTGCCAGCAACACGGGGTCACGGTGCTCCAGTACATCGGGGAGCTGTGCCGCTACCTTGTCAACCAGCCACCGGTATGTGGGGAGATGCTGGTGCCAGAGCAGGGCCTGGTGGGGGGGCCCAATGCAGAGACAGGCAGCCCCTCATGCACCCATGGGTGGATGGTGAATGGGAACCAAGAAACAGGCGGGTGTCAGGGATCGGGTAGACCCCAAGGAGTAGGCAGCAGAAGGGAGTCGGGGCAAAGCTCCCCTGAAGCCCTGTCTGTCCCCTGCAGAGCCCGGCTGAGCGTGGACACCAGGTCCGGCTGGCAGTGGGCAGCGGGCTGCGGCCAGACACCTGGGAGCGCTTCGTGCGGCGCTTTGGGCCTCTGCAGGTGTTCGAGACCTATGGCCTCACCGAGGGCAATGTGGCCACCTTCAACTACACGGGGCAATGTGGCGCCGTGGGCCGGGCCTCTTGGATTTACAAGGTGGGAAGTGGCGGAGCCCCTGGCAGGATGGGGGGCCCCTGGCAGGATGGGGGACCCCTGCAGTTGCAGTGACCCTCCCCGGGTTTCCCACCACAGCTTGTCTTCCCCTTCGCTTTGATCCGCTATGACAGCGCCACAGGGCAGCCAGTCCGGAATGCCCAGGGTCACTGTATGGCCACCCGTGCAGGTGGGTGTTAAGTGTGAGGTGGGGTACTGAGCATGCATGGATGTGGGGGTCTGGGGCAGCCTCACTTTACCCTGACTCTACCAGGGGAGCCCGGGCTGTTGGTGGCCCCTGTGAACCAGCAATCGCCATTCCTGGGCTACGCTGGAGGCCCCCAACTGACCCAGGACAAGGTGCTGCAGAACGTCTTCCGGCCTGGGGACAAGTTCTTCAACACCGGGGACCTGCTGGTCTGTGACAAATACGGTTTCCTGAGCTTCCATGACCGCACTGGAGACACTTTCAGGTACCCCAACCCCTGGCCCATCCCAGCCTCTCCAGCCCCTTCTGTCTCCAGCCCCCACAACATGCTTCGCTGCCCCACCTCACTTGCTCTCCTCCATCCTAAAAGCCCACCTTGCTCGCCGCAGGTGGAAGGGGGAAAATGTGGCCACCACCGAGGTGGCAGGGGTCCTGGAGGCCCTGGACTTTCTACAGGAGGTGAATGTCTACGGTGTCCGCGTGCCAGGTGCCTGGGCAGGGCTGGGGCAGGCAGGGCTGGCATCCTCAGGTGAAGGCGGCTTCACAGCTGCTTACTGACATGCATCCCATCTCCCAGGGCATGAAGGCCGGGCCGGGATGGCAGCCCTGGTGCTGCGCCCTCCACTTGGCCTGGACCTTGCCAGGCTCTTCAGCCACGTGTCTGAGAATTTGCCACCGTACGCCCGACCCAGGTTCTTGAGGCTTCAGGTAAGCAGCCACTCCCCAGTCCTCAGGTGTGTACACCATGGGGCCCCATCCTTATCCCCTGCACCCCTTTCCTGGGCCTGGCTCCTTCTCTTCCCTGTATTCTTCTCCTGAACAGAAACCCCAGGCCTGCCCTTGGAATTGAGGGGTGAGGGGCCAGAGCAGTGGCACAAGCAGTAGGGCATTTGCCTTGAATGCGCTAATGTAAGATGGACCACGGTTTGATGCCCTGGCATCCCATATGGTCCCCTAAGCCAGGAGCGATTTCTAAGCACATAGCAAGGAGTATAACACTGAGCGTCACCAGGTGTGGCCCAAAAACCAAAAAAAGAATTCAGGGGTGATGGGGCATGGGGTAGGCCACTGCTCAGAGGCTCCTCTCCTGTCCTCAGGAGTCTCTGGCCACAACAGAGACCTTCAAGCAGCAGAAGGTGCGGCTGGCAGAGGAGGGCTTTGACCCGAGCACCCTGTCGGAGCCCCTGTACGTGCTAGACATGGCCGAAGCTGCCTACCTGCCACTCACAGCTGCCCGGCACCGAGACCTCCTGGCCGGGCACCTGCGCATCTAATCACCACAGGCCCATTGGGGTGTTGGGGAGCGTGGGCCGAGGGGAGCGTGGGCCGCAGGGAGCGGCCTTTCCTACACTGCCTTTGTCATTATTTTTTTCTAATAAAATGGGGGGATCAGCTCAGCTCTCTGACCCACACTTGGAACCATCAGCTCGTCTGTGGGGCCTTGAACCATGGACACCTCCCAACTGAGCCTCTGAATGATCCTTGTGCCCTCCTCACTCCAGGGACCCACTGAGAACGGTCCAGGAGCTGGGGTGCACCTGTCTCCGCAGATGTGGGTGAAGTTAGGTCAAGAGGAATATCTCCATTGAGCTGGAACGGTGGCATAGCGGTAGGGCATTTGCCTTGTACACACAGACCTAGGATGGACTGCGGTTCGATCCCCCAGCGTCCCATCTGGTCCCCCAAGCCAGGAGCGATTTCTGAGTGCATAGCTAGGAGTAACCCATGAGGGTCACCGGTGTGACCCAAAAACCAAAAGAAAAAAGGGGAGATAGCATGGAGGTAAGGAAGTTGTGTCTGGGGAAAACATGTTTCTAGCTTCCGTTCTTCCTCAACTGTCTGATTAGCTGTCATTGGGGACTGGGCCCCTCAACTCAGATGGTCCTAATCTTAGCTGGGACCACACCTGGTATGGAAGAAAGTGCTTCCCAGCCATGGTGGGGCATGGGAATCCTATGGTCCCTCCAGGGAGCTTTATCCCATATGCAAAACCTGAACTCAGGGGGCTGGAGAGATAGTATGGAGGTAAGGCATTTGCCTTGCATGCAGAAGGACAGTGGTTCGAATTCCAGCATCCCATATGGTCCCCCGCGCCTGCTCGGAGTGATTTCTGAGCAGAGAGCCAGGAGCAACCCCTGAGCACTGCCAGGTGTGACACAAAAAAAAAACAAAAACATGGGCCAGAGAGATAGCATGGAGGTAAGGTGTTTGCCTTTCATGCAGAAGGTCGGTGGTTCGAATCCCATCATCCCATATGGTCCCCTGAGCCTGCCAGGAGCAATTTCTGAGCATAGAGCCAGGAGTAACCAACCCCTGAGCACTGCCAGGTGTGACCAAAAAACAAAACAAAACGAAACAAAACTTGAACTCAGCTGATTTGAGTCAGCTACATGTCAGGCAAGTGCCCTGCCTATTTGTTTTTCAGAATAGCTTTCACTGCATTTCCCCTTCTCCCTCTGTGTTTTTTGTTTTGTTTTGTTTTGTTTTGTGGATCACATGGTACATGTGATGTACCAAAAATCATATCCTTTGTTGTAGCTCCAGAAACACACAGAAGATCATTCTAACTTTCAACAGATCTTCCTGGTGAGCCAGAGAGATAGTACAGCAGGTAAAGCACTCGGTTTGCATGTAGCTGATCTGGGTTTGATTCCCAGCACTCCATCTGGTCCCCTGAGCCCTGCAGGAGTGATCTCTGAGTACAGAGCCAGGAGTAAGCTCTGAGCACAGCTGGGTGTGTCTCAACCCCCCCCCCCCAAATCTAAAAGTAAAGATCTTTCCAGAAGCAGCAGGCAGACTAGGACTCCTAAGGTTCTGGGGAGAGTGACAGAGTCCAAGGTGACAGGACATCTGGAGGAACCAAGAGGAAGACTCTCCTGACCCTCAAGTGAGAGAGAGAGAGAGAGATGGGACCAGAGAGATAGCAGAGTGGTAGGGTGTTTGCCTGCAGCCAATCTGGAATGTAGCCAAGTCGATTCCCAGCATATCCCATATGGTCCCCAGAGTCTGCCAGGAGCGATTTCTGAATAGCCAGGAGTAACCCCTGAGTGCCAGCAAAAAACGAAACAAAACAAAAGCTGAAAGTGGGGACTGAAGAGAGGGCTCAATGGGTTGAGCACAGACTGCATGTAGGAACCCCCTGGGTTCTATCCCCAACACCACATGGTCTCTCCCCCACCAGCACTGCTGGCAGCCATGCCCAAGAGCCAGGAGTAGCCCATTAGCACCATCAGATGTAGGTGCTCCCCCCACCACCACCACCACATAAAACTTGAGGGTCAGAGCAATGGCAAAGGACTTGCCTTTCACACTACTGACTTGTCCCCTGAATCTTCCAGAAGTGATCCCTGAGCACAGCTAGATTGGGACCCCAAACCAAAAAAATAAAAATAAAGCTTGAGGGTCTGAGAGATAGCACAGCAGTAGGGCGTTTGCCTTGCAAGTAGCTGATCCAGGATGGACAGTGGTTCGAATCCCGGCATCCCATCCCATATGGTCCCCTGTGCCTGCCAGGAGCGATTTCTGAATGAAGAGCCAAGAGTAACCCCTGAGTGCCAACCCCCCCCCCAAAAAAAAAAAAAAAGGCTTGAAATAAGGAGACTCCAGGAGCCAGAGAGATAGGACGATGGGGAAGGAGCTTGCTTACCTTGCATGCACTGACTGGTACTATCTCTCTGGCTCATCTGTCCTTTTTGAGCTGTGAGCCCTTCCCATACCCAACAACAACCCTACCACTGACGTGGGCCCCTCCATCAAATCCTCCTTTCTTAAAGTCGGCCCCACCCCTGGCAACCAGGTATGCTCCTGTTATTCCCCTGTTGCTCAATCCTGGAAGAGACCATGGTTAGGATCTGCCTGGGGGAGACGGCATTTCCTTTACTGCCTTCTGGCACAGGGCTGGTTTCCCACCAAAACTCATGCCACAATCTTTTTTTTTTTTTTTTTTTTTTTTTTGGTTTTTGGGCCACACCCAGCGATGCTCAGGGGTAACTCCTGGCTGTCTGCTCAGAAATAGCTCCTGGCAGGCACGGGGGACCATATGGGACACCGAGATTCGAACCAACCACCTTTGGTCCTGGATCGGCTGCTTGCAAGGCAAACACCGCTGTGCTGTCTCTCCGGGCCCTCATGCCACAATCTTGTCTTAGTTTTTGTTTGTTTGTTTGTTTGTTCATTTTTGGGTCATACCCAGTAGTGCTCAGGGGCTACTACCTGGCTCTCTGCTCAGAAATTGCTCCTGGGATATGATATGGGATACCGGGATTTGAACCACTGTCCATCCTGGTTGGGCTGTGTGCAAGGCAAACACCCTACTTGTGTTATCTTTCCGGCCCTTGTCTTAGTTCTTGTCTTCAAGTCCCTTTAATGCTTCTTGAATCTAGGCTGTTTAATATAGCAGAGCCTTGCTGGGCTGCTTCCATGAGGTGTTGAGTTTGGCCATAATGGGGCTGAACAATAGCACAGCAGTAATGCGTTTGCCTTGCAGGTGGCTGATCCAGGATGGACCTCGGTTCAATTCCTGGCATCCCATATGGTCCCCCAAGGCAGGAACGATTTCTGAGCGTGTAGCCAGGAGTGTGAGTGTCACCAGGTGTGCCCCTCCCAAAAAATAAAAAACTAGAAAGAAGTTAGGCCATAATACACAAGATTTCAAAAATAATAAAGGGCTGGAGTGATAGTACAGAGGGTAGGGCACTTGCCTTGCACTTGGCCAACTTGGGTTGATCCTCGACACCCCTAAGTACCACTAGAAGTCATTACTGAGTGTATTTGTCTTGCACAAGGCTGACAGGAGTTTAATCTCTAGCATCCTCTATAGACACCTCTAGCCCAGATGGAAGTGATTCCTGAGTGTAGAGCCAGGAGTAAGCCCTAAGCATGGTTGGGTTTGGCCCCCAAACAAAACACACCACACACACACAGACACACACAGACACAGACACACACACACACACACCAGGAGTAAGCCCTAAGCATGGTTGGGTTTGGCCCCCAAACAAAACACACCACACACACAGACACACACACACACACAGACACACACACACACACACACACACCAAAGAATGCTTCATGATTCCTGAGTGTAGAGCCAGGAGTAAGCCCTAAGCATGGTTGGGTTTGGCCCCCAAACAAAACACACCACACACACACACACACACACACACACACACACAACAAAGAATGCTTCATGACTTGTGAAAATTATACAGGCCCTGTTTCAGTGTTTTAGTTTGCTAGGAATATTGTCTGGTACTCCACCAAAGCAGAACCGAGAAATGACAGATCCTGCCAAGCCTGGACTCTGTGACAGTGCAAAAGCAGAAACTGCCTTCCTTAGGCAGGAGCGATAGAACAGTGGTAGGGAATTTGCCTTGCACATGGCCAACCCAAGACCAACCCAGGTTCGATCCCTGGCATCCCATATGGTTCCCCTGAGCCTGCCAGGAGCGATTTCTGAGCACAGAGCCAGGAGTAACTCCTGAGTGCCGCCAGGTATGAGCTAAACACCCCCCCCCTCCCAAAAAAGGAAGCTGCCTTCCTGCTCCCTAAAGAGGCATGGTTCTTTCTCTCTACAGGGAGGAAGTTGGGAAGGCCAAGAGTGATGGGAGCCCTGAACATGGAGCAAACTTCCTGTACTGGGCAGAACACCTCTGCCTTCACTGGGTGGAGACCATCTGCAAACTGCCCCCCACTGACCCAGGTTGTAGCCTGCACACTTGGCTCCCGCAGGGCCTCACTCTCCTCCACTTTCCTGCAAGATGGGGGTGGGCAGCAGGCCCAGATGCAGGTCTGCAGTTTGGGCCTCTAGGATCTTTGTCTTGTTTTTGATTTGGGGCCACACCCCAAAAAACAACACGATGTTCAGAGATTACTTGATTCTTCACTCAGGAATTACTCCTGGCAGTACTTGGTGTTCAGGATGCCAAGGATGGAAACGCAGCCGCATGCCGCATGCCAGGCAACCAACCGCTGTACTCAAACTGCATGGAGTCCCACTACTGCTCCGGATCCATGCAGCTGACCTGCGGACAGCAAAATTGGGGAGAAAAATATTTCCATTGAGATATAAATTAATATATCAGAGAAGTCATCCTTTATTTAAGAGCAAAGACCTTACCTGTTACATTGTCACTCCAGCCCCCATATCACCCTTTTTTTTTTTTCCATATCACCCTTTTAAAGTGTAAGGAGGTTATTTAAATTCTTCCCTTGTTATTATTTTACTTTTTTACTTTATTTATTTATTTGCAACTCTCAGTAGTGTTGGGGGGCTGGTGTAGTGTTAGGGATTGAAGCACACCCTTCTCTTTTTTGTTATCACCATCGCTTTTGCAACCACGGGAGATGGCATGCTTGGTTGCCGTGTTCTCAAAGCTGCAACAGCAAAAACATGAGTGGAGGCTGGTGACACAGAACAAGGGTTAATGCACTTACCTTGCGCGTGGCTGATTGGGATTTGAGCTCCACCAGGAGTGATACTATTTTCTATTGGGGTCTGGCCCAAATGGAAAAATAAAACCAAAAATCACAAAACAGTATAAATATACATACATATGTGCATATATACATATATTCTGAGTTCAAATACCACTCAGAGACATGCATTATGTTTGTATTTTCTCTCCTGTTTTCTTTTTTCTTTTTGCTCAAGGAGTCACACCCAGTGGTGGTATTATTATTGTTGGAACCAGAAATCAAGCCCAAGGCTTCAGGCACTTAAGGTCTCACTATGTCATCATCCCTAACCCTTCCATAATTCTTTTTTTTTTTTTTTTTGCTCTGTTTTGTATTGTTTTGGGGTCACACCCAAAGGTGCTCAGGGGTTACTCCTGGCTCTGTGCTCAGAAATTGCTCCTGGCAGGCTTGGGGGACCATAGGGGATGCTGGGAATTCAACTTGGTTGACCACCTGCAAGGCAAACACCCTACCACTAGGCTATCATTCTGACACCCCCCCTTCGTAATTCGTAATTCTGTGGGTTAAATTTTCACTTTTTTTTTTCTTTTTTGGTTTTTGGGCCACACCCGGCGGTGCTCAGGGCTTACTCCTGGCTGTCTGCTCAGAAATAGCTCCTGGCAGGCACGGGGGACCATATGGGACACCGGGATTCGAACCAACCACCTTTGGTCCTGGATCGGCTGCTTGCAAGGCCGCTGTGCTATCTTTCCGGGCCCAAATTTTCACTTTCTTGATCTCTCTCTTTCTGTCTGTCTCTCTGTCTCTCTCTCTGTGTCTCTCTGTCTCTGTCTGTCTCTGTCTCTGTCTCTCTCTCTCTCTCTCTCTCTCTGCCACGCCCATTAGTGCTCAGAACTTACTCCTAGCTCTGGGCTCAGGGATCACTCCTGACTGGGCTTTGGAGAATCACACGCAGTGCAGGGAATAAACATTCAATAAGGGGCCGGAGAGATAGCACAGCGCTGTTTGCCTAGCAAGCAGCCAATCCAGGACCTAAGGTGGTTGGTTCGAATCCTGGCGTCCCAAGTGGTCCCCTGTGCCTGCCAGGGGCGATTTCTGAGTAGATAGCCAGGAGTAACATTCAATAAATGTTTTTTTTGTTTTGTTTTGTTGTTTTGTTTTTTTGTTTTTGGGTCACACCCAGTGGTTCCTTCTCAGGGGTTCTTCCTGGCTCTGCGCTCAGAAATTGCTCCTGGCAGGCTTGGGGGACTATATGGGATGCCAGGATTCGAACCACGGTCCATCCTGTTTGGCTGCATGCAAGGCAAATGCCCTACCTCTGTGTTGTCTCTCCGGCCCCTAGAAATAAATTTTGAGTGCAGAGCCAAGAGTAACTTTTGAGCACTGCCAGGTGTGGCCAAAAAAAAAAAAAAAAAAAGAAAAGAAAAGAAAAGAAAAGGAAGAATGGCATTATTCAGCCTGGAGGAAGCCTGATCTCCTGTAAGTCCCTGGAAAAGAAAATGTAGCCCCAGAATGACTGTGTCAGGCAGGGGGACAACTCTTCATCTCCCCCACACTCAGTCCTGGCCTGGTGAGCCCAGGGGAGGCAACAGCTAGACCACAGTTCAGAGAACAGTCAGGCAGAGACCACCAGTGAGGGGTAGGAGAGAAGGGAAGGGCTAAGTGTCCCTGCACCACAGTAGGCCATGGTGGGCACAGAGAACCTGCAGGCTTCTTCCTGTGAGGAGGAAGACCAGCTCCTGCTGGCCCCTTCCTGTTCCTTTCTAGGGGACCAGGCCTTCAACTCAGTACCATTGATCGATACCCTAAGCTCAGGGATTAGCTGTCACCCCAATTGTCACCCTGTACTTGGGACCAATCTCTAGAGCAGAAGTTCTAGCATGTGCCTGGCATGGGGAGGCCCAGTGTCAACCCCAGCAATACATGGCTCTAGAGCAATGTGGGGTGTGGCCCTGGTGACCCCTAACACCATAGCATTTGCATGGTCAGGTCCATCACTGACCCAGCTGGCCACATAGCTGGCTGAATGTCAACAGGAGTGTCCCTGGCTTCCAGTGCAGCTTGGGAGACACCCCCGTCCCCAAAGAGTTGATTCCTAGAGGCTGAAAGAAAGTTCAAAGGACAGAACAGGCCTTGCAGATATGAGACCCAGGCTCAGGTTCCTCACTGCAGGGAACAAACATCTCCAGGAGTGACACCTTCCATCCTGAGTGTGGTCACAGTATTAAACAAACAAAAACATAATTGAATTCAGAGTGATAATACAGAGGGTAAGGCACTTGCCTGGCACAATCCCTGGGTTCAATCCCATATGATCTCTTTTTTTTTTTTTGGGCCACACCCGGTGATGCTCAGGAGTTATTCCTGGCTATGCGCTCAGAAGTTGCTCCTGGCTTGGGGGACCATATGGGATGCCGGGGGATCGAACCGAGGTCCGTCCTAGGCTAGCGCAGGCAAGGCAGACACCTTACCTCTAACGCCACCGCCCGGCCCCCCATATGATCTCTTGAACAGCGCCAGAATTGATTCCTGAGTACAGAGCCAAGAGTAACCTCTGATAATGCTGACTGTGATCTCCAAATAAAGAATAAGAGGCCAGAGGGATAGCACAGTGGTAGGGCATTTGTCTTGCCTGTGGCCAACCCGGGATGAATCAGGTTTGATTTCTAGCATCCCATATGGTCCCCCATGCCTGCCAGGAGCAATTCCTGAGTGCAGAGCCAGGAGTAACCTTTGAGTGCCGCTGGGTATGGCCCCAGAAACCAAAAACAAACAAAGCAAAATAAAAAATAAGTCAAAAAAGTTACAAAGATCAAAACGGGGCTGGAGAGATAGCATGGAGGTAAGGCATTCACCTTGCATGCAGAAGGATGGTGGTTCGAATCCCGGCATCCCATATGGTCCCCCAAGCCTGCCAGGAGCGATTTCTGAATGCAGAGCCAGGAGTAACCCCTGAGCACTGCTGGGTGTGACCTAAAAACCAAAACAAACAAAAAAACAAGAATGGGGCCAGAGAGACAGCATGGGGGTAGGGTGTTTGCCTTGCATGCAGAAAGATGGTTCGAATCCTGACATCCCATATGGTCCCCCAAGCCTGCCAGGAGCGATTTCTGAGGGGCAGAGACAGAGTAACCCCTGAGCGCTGATGGATGTGACCCAAAAATAAAAATAAATAAATAAATAAATAAATAAATAAATAAATAAATAAATAAATAAATAAATAAATAAAAAAAATAAAAAGCTCTGTCGGCTGCAGATCAGAGATGTCTGTGGGGAGTCAAGTTATGCTTGAGTAGCCACTAGGGGGCTCCAGTGTCTAAGGAAGCCAGTGAACCTTAAGAGATGCCTCAGCATGCTCAGACTTTAAAAACATCTGGGAGTACAGTTCACAAAGGCTCTGGAACTTTAAAATGGAAGCTGAGGGGGGGAAGCAGGAGCCTTTGTGTCTCTGGTCTGGAGCTGACTTTAAAACTCTAGGTCCGGAGCGGTGGCACAAGCGGTAGGGCATTTGCCTTCCACACTCTAGCTAACCTAGAATGGACCTTGTTCAATCCCCTGGCGTCCATATGGTCCCCCAAGCCAAGAGTAATTTCTGAGCTCATAGCCAGAAGTAATCCCTGAGTGTCACTGGGTGTGATCCAAGAAACAAAAACAAAACAAAACAAACAAACAAAACACCAAAAAACTCAAAGCAATGCTGACCACCAGGGGCTTCTCCCTGAAGGAGGTAGTTCAGGCTACCCACTTTTTTTTTTTTTTTTGGCTTTTGGGTCACACCTGGCAGGCTCGGGTGACCATATAGGAAGCCGGAATTCGAATCACCATCATTCTGCATGCAAGGCAAATGCCCTATCTCCAGGCTATCTCTCCGGTCCCTCTCCCCACTTCTTGTTCCAGGCAAGCTTCTGGGGCCAGAGGGCAGGGCAAGCGTCATGCTTGATTCCATGATGCATTGTGGCTACTGGCCCAACTCTTAACAGGCCCAGTCTGTGCGGCTGCTGAGAGGAAGGCTGGGAATGCCCAGGGGACTTCCAGAGTGTTAGGAGGAAGCCGGTTCAGAGGACACATCTCCAGGGCCAGGAGCTGTTGATCAATGTTCTGAAGCCCCAAACCAAGATGTGGGTGGGCAGTAGAGTCTGAGTATTCCAGAACCCAAGGAGCTTCTCAAGTTTGGAGAAGCATGTGGTCAGTAGGTCAGCTGTCTGAGCTTCCAAGAGCTATTTTTGCCCATTTCGCCAACTAGACAAGTCACTTCACCTTTCTGACGCTAGGTTTTCATATATATTCAGGCTGCTGGAAATAAAAGCTTTGCCTCCCAATGGAGCTGTCATCACAAAGACAAGTATGACACAAGACACATTGAGCAGGGAGACAGGATAGCGGGAAGGGGCTTGTCTTAAATGTAACTGACTTGGGTTTGATTCCAAGCACCACAAAAGGGTCTCTGAGCACTGATAGGTAGGCCTAAAGACTTTTTTGGGTATGGCCCAGAAAACAACAA
Organism: Suncus etruscus; assembly: GCF_024139225.1. Taxonomy (NCBI): domain Eukaryota; kingdom Metazoa; phylum Chordata; class Mammalia; order Eulipotyphla; family Soricidae; genus Suncus; species Suncus etruscus. The sequence continues at coordinate 35,908,446 of NC_064857.1, forward strand.
AACAAAGGTATATTTATTTATTTCATTTTTGGGCCTCACCCAGCAGTGCTCAGGGGTTACTCCTTGCTCTGTGCTCAGAAATTACTCCTAGGAGGATTAGGGGACTATATGAGATGCTGGGGATTGAACCTGGGTCAGTAGCATGCAAGGCAAATACCCTCCTTGTGGTGCTATTGCTCCGCCCCCTCCAAAAAAAAGTTTAAAAGAAAATCAATAAATCCGGGGCTGGAGCAATAGTGCAGTGTGGTAGGGCCCCTTGACCCATGAATCAGCAGTAAAAAGAGAGAGCTTAGGGGCTGGAATGATAGCACTCAGAAAGGACACTTGCCTGGCATGCAACAGACCTCGGTTTGATCTCCAGTATTCCCTGATCCAACCAGAAGTGAACCAGAGTGCATGCCAAGGCCAGAATGATAGCACAGTGGTAGGGCGTTTGTTTGCCTTGCATGCGGCGAACTTGGGGCAGACCCGGGTTCAATCCCCAGCATCCCATATGGCTCCCTGAGCCTGCCTGGAGTGATTTCTGAGCACAGAGCTATGAGTAACCCCTGAGCACTGCCGAGTGGCCCAAAAACAAAAACAGAGTACATGCCAAGGATTAAGTCCTGAAGACTGTGTTGCCCTCAAACAAAAAAACAAACGAGCAAAGAAGAAATGCTTTATGGGGAGAGGAAGAAAAGACAGGTTGGGGGTACTGTCATTGTAGAGACAGTAGTCCATATGTGTGGGAGGACTATTTCCTTTTTTGGGGGGGCCACACCCGTTTGATGTCAGGGGTTACTCCTGGCTAGAAATTGCCCCTGGCGTGGGGGGATCATATGGGACGCCGGGGGATCGAACCGCGGTCCTTCCTTGGCTAGCGCTTGCAAGGCAGACACCTTACCTCTAGTGCCACCTCATCGCCCCCACCTTTTTTTTTTGTCACACCTGGCAGTACGCAGGGGTTGCTCCTGGCTCTGTGCTCAGAAATCGCCCCTGGCAGGCATGGGGGACCATGTGGGATGCCGTATGGGATTCAAACCACTGTCCATCCTGGGTTGGTCACATGCAAGGCAAGCACCCTACCGCTGTGCTATCTCTCTGGCCCCAACTATTTCCTGATCTATCTTTCTGCCTGCTCTTTTCCCCCTCACAGTGGGCCTCACAGCTGCTATAGGAGCCCAGAACCTCAGTGAGGTTTAAGGTGCACTGGACAGATATGGTGGTGTTGGAGCAAATGGTCATAGGCCACTCTGAACCACTGGTGTCTGGAACCAGCTGGCAGTGTGCTTGTGTGCCTCTGGGCTGAGGCCTTTCCCTCACCCTGTGCTCCTTGTTGAGCCTGCACTCTCTGATATCAAGCTCCATGGGGACAGCAGTGACCACCTGACCTTTTTGTAGGATGTGTCCCTGTGCAGTCCAGGTGAAATGGGGTCAGATATGTACCCCAGGACCCATTTGTTGTCAGCCTTCAGGGAGCAGGGGCTGAGCTGCATCCCAGTTGTGGGCCCGACAGCTGGCACTGTCCACACTTGGTTGCAGTTGCTACTTTGGGGTGGTGTCTCTCCAGGGGTCAGCATGCCCTCCTCATTTGTCTCCTGGCTCCTCCTGGGCAGCACACACTGGAAAGGGCTGGGATGGCTCATTGGGCAGAAAATAGTGAGTCTGCAGGCCTGCAGACTGCAGGAGAGAGTCTATCCTAGGCTGATCCACTCAGCAAGAGTGTAGACAGAGGCAGGGAAGGGCTCTGTGGATTCAATCTCTGGCATCCCATATGGTCCCTGAGACTTCCAGGAGTGATTTCTGAGCAGAGAGCCAGGAGTAACCCCTGAGAGCTACCAGATATGGTCGAAAAATCAAACAACAAAAAGCACCATTCCTTGCCCTTGCCCTCATCATGTGGAGAACCCTGGGCTGGGGGAGCCTGGCCAAGATGCAGGCCCCAAAACTGTTTCCCTTCCATTAGGTGTCCAATAGACTCCAAGCCAGATGCCAGTCCTTCCCCCAAAGAATCTACCTCACCTGTTCCTGTTATCCCGAGTCAGGGTAGATCTGGGGAGGGGAGGCCTGACCAGGAGAGAAGAGGGTGTGCTTTCCATTCTTCCCACAAAAAGCAGGGAGGTTATACTCACTCCCCCCCCCGCTCCCCATTGATCTCAGTTTAGCTGGGAATGTGACCCCCAACCCTCACACTCATGCCTCAGATCATCATCCAAGATATCCATGTGATCCAGTTTTGTTTTGGGCCACACCCTGTTATACCCTGGGGTTACTTCGGCTTGGAGACCATATGGGGCGCTGGAGATCGAATCGCAGCTCATCCTAGGCGAGCACCAGCAAGGCAGAAGATGCCTTAGCTCCAGCCCCTGTTCATTTTAACTGACCCAAAGGTAATTACTACAGCTTTAAGATCTCCACAAGGGGGATGCAGGGCAAGAGGCTCTGTCCTGGCCTTTTCCTCACAACTAGAGACCCCAGTGCCCCCAATTGGAAATCTCAACTCCTGCTGCCTGAACTTAGAAAGACTTGCCTTCCTGGTATGAGCTGGCAGGTGGGCATAAGGGTGCTGAGTTCCTTTCCCCCTTGTTTCCACACGATTTAAATCCTGGGCATCTGGGTCACAAGAGCTTCAGCAAACAACTAAATAATTATTGCCCCTTCCCATTTCAAAGCCCTGGCTGTCTTCTGGAGGCACTCCTCTTCCCCACTCATTTCTATTTTTATGTCTTGGAGTTAACGTAGGGATGTTCAGGAGGACTTGGGGGACCATATGGGATGCTGTGGATCAACCAGGTTGGCTGTGTTCTACCTCATGTCCTCTCACTTGGGCCCTGATTTCTACTTTTTTTGTGTTTCTGGTCCACAGGGGTTACTCCTGGCTATACACTCAGAAATCGACCCTGGCTTGGGGAACCATATGGGGTGCCGGGGAATCGAACTGCAGTCCGTCCTAAGTTAGCACGCAAAGGCCTTACACCCTGTGCCACCGCTCCCCCCCCATCCCCACCCCCATTTCTACTTTTGAAAGTAGTTTGAGTTGGTTTTGGCAGCTTTGAATCCCTTGTGAAATGAGTAGAGGCAATGGGGCACCGCACACTTCTTTCCGCTTCCAGGTATCCAGAATACATATTTTCCCTTCCTCCCTTTCAGCCTATAGTACCTGAGTCTTCATTTAACTCAGCACAACCCAAACTTAACTCATGCCCCTCCCTCAACTAGCCTATTTGTGGCTATTCAATATTGTGTTAAAGAGTAGGAGAGGTCCTGGGGGAAGGCTTGGGGGATCCCAAACATGGTTTCTTCCCTGCTCTTACAGATGCTAGTACCAATGACAAGAGTCAAGCAAGGCTGGGTTCTGCCTCTCCCTACTTGTTCTCCATGAGGGGCAGCAGCAGCTGGAGTAAGCAATGTGGGGTTTAGAACAGTCCCAACTCCAGATTCTTGATTCTCTTCCCTCGGGGTGGGCCTGGTCTAAAGCTTTGGTGGAAATGAAAGCAAATGGAAGTTAATCTGGGCTGAAATCATGGAGGAGTCCGGCTCAGGGGCAGGAGCTCTCACAAAGCTGGGGAAACAGCTAAAGCACTTAATGGCCCAGGCCCATCTCTGCTAATTCACGGTGCCCAGTGCTTCTGGGGATGGTGCCAAAAACACAGGACGGGGTGGGATGGGGGAAACAATGTGACTAAGACCAGCCTATGTTTTTTTTTTTTGTTTGTTTTGTTTTGGTTTCTGGGTCCCCAACAGCGCTCAGGGGTTACTGCTGGCTTTATGCTCAGAAATTGCTCCTGGTAGGCTCGGGGGACCATATGGGATGCCAGGAACATCGTTCTGCATCTAAGGCAAACTCCTTACCGCTGTGCTATCTCTCCGGCCCCAGCCTATGATTTTGCAGTTTTGGGGCCACACCCGGTAGTGCTCAGGGTACTCCTGGCAGGCTCGGGGGACCATATGAAATGCCGGGATTAGAACCATCATCCTTCTACATGCAAGGTCACACCTGGCAGTGCTCAGGGGTTACACTTTGTTCTGCACTCAGAAATCACTGCTGGAAAGCACAGGGACCATATGGGATGCCAGAGGCAGTACCAGGTAAAGTGGGGTAGCGTGGGATGGAGAACAAGAAGACAGACTCAGTGAAGACTTTCAACGACGACACTGAAGAAAAGGGTTTGAATGGATGGGAGTCCGAGACTGGGAAAGAAGTCGAAATTCTCCCAACAAACTACCACCACCCAACCCCCATCATGACTAAAGCACAGCCACAGGGAAGTTTAGAAACCATTCCTTTCTTTATTAAACATAGCTTGCAAGTGATAAATATTACAAAGTTTTTTTTTCTTTTAATCCTTTCTCCAAAAATTAGCTTATTATTTGAATCTGTCACTGCTGAAGTGCTCAGCAGCATCTGAAACAGATGGGAGTGTATTTGCCTTTTTTGAAAACCAGTTTCTATTGGTCTTAGTTTTTATTTTTTTCATTTTATTTCCCAAACACAATGCAGAAAATTAGAATGAATTTAAAAAAAAGGAAACTTAAAGAGAATTGTGCAAAAGGGTCTTGTTCCCCTCCCACCCACCCCGTTCAGAGGCCATTCCCCATCCCACTGCCCTGTGCCCCCCCCACCCCTTTACCCTTCCACCTGCACCTGGGCCTCACCCCTCCTCTTGTGTCCTCCCAAGGCTTTCCCAGCCAAGAACCTAGTGTGGGAGTGCTCAGCCAAGGCTGCAGGGAAATGGGGTCCCCGAAGCAAATAAGACTGCGAGTCAGCTGCCTTCAGGGGGTTAGATGAGATTTGAGGGATGGACACAAGATGCAGATCATAAGTGAGCTCCCGTTTTATCACCAAGGTGGGAGAGTTCTGTATCCTATAGCTCACCAAGTCTAAGGACTTGTACCACTGAGCTGGGGCATTCACTGGTCAACTACCTTGAAGGGTCCTTGGTGATTTTCGAGGTGGGGTTTGAGACCCAGACCCTGTCCTCGAAGGACAAGAGGCCTGGGGAAACTGATGTCCTAGGCACCCCCTGCTGTGGCCTGGCAGCTGTCCAAGGGCACTGCCACACACAGAACCAAAAGTCTCTGGTGTCCTTCCTGGTTTTCTCGCCCAGTGCTTTCCTCACCTCAAATCGTTCTGTTCTGCAGGCGGGGGAGAAAGCGTAGACTAGAAATTTTAATTCATGGCCAGATTATCACCCCCTTACTTAACAAAAGCAAAAAAAACCCAAAAAACAAAACAGACCCAGAAAATAAACCACTGATGGTCACAGCCAGTTGACAGAAAAGCCAGGCAAGGGACCAGACCCTACCCTGCTACGTGTAGGGCCTTTGCTTTCTTGCCACTCTGGAAAGCTTGTAACAGTGTGCAGATGGATAGGGCTCTCTGGGCAAGCCGATCTCAGAGGCCTGTGAAGACCCTCACTTTCTCTCAATCTCTGACAATACACCCTCAGAGACTATAAAACTAGGTTCTTCTTTGGGGGTGGGGTGGGGAACATCCCTTGCATAAGAAAGCTTGACACTGAATTTGTTATATAGGTATATTGTATATATGCTGATGCAATCAGAGGGAAAAAAAACAGTGCAAATACAATTACAATTCATAATACTTGGTTTCAATGCCCCCGGGAAGTGCCCCGTTCCTCGGCTACCTCCCAACTCCCAGCACTTCCCCACAGTATCAACCTAATGCTGGGGGGTAGGGAGGGCGGGCAGGTTAGGAGAGGGGGTGGGCTCTGCCAAGGCAGTGCTGGTGACCCGGAGGGACGACTCCAGGGTGGGGAGGCAAGGCACAAATTAGGGGTGGATGGTGGGGGCGGTGGCATCTCTAAGGAGGGATGGGAGTTGGAGCAGCTGCCAGTCTGTGTGCTGGGCCCGGCCCACTCTCCTCCCCACCCTCCACAGCCCTGCCTCCCAACCCCCGCCCCTTCCCCAGAAACCCTTTTGCACGGATCATACACAAACGGGCACATTACAAAATGACATAACACAGTTTCACAATATCCATGGCTAGGGCTTTTTTTTCTCTTTTCAGTTTTTTTTTCTACACAATGTACAATTCCTTTTAAATGGATCAAGAAATAGCTTATATACACGAATGAGTCCTTGTTATAACATCTCGGCAGCAAATATCATAAGCTAATGAAGGTCTTGGAGGAAAAGGGAGCGTAGGACTGGGGTGGGGTGGGGTGGGGTGGAGGTTATGCCTTCTGGAGAAGTGGGGAAAAAAGGAGTTGTTGGGGAAAAGGAACAAAAGTAAAATATCAAGAAGCATCTTTACAAAGCAGTTCTATAGCTAATTCCTTTTAAATGGGAAAGGAAAGGTAACCAAAGCAGGAAAACATTTATCTCTGTGTCTTAAAAAAATTGTCTACCATACATACATCCAAAATGTGGAAAAATATTTATTCTAGGGATGAAGTCCAGATGCTATGGTCAAATGACAAAAACAAACAAACAAAAAAAGAAAAACCTGACAAATAAGGACCTCTGTCCCCAGCTTCACCCAAGCCATAACTACTCCCACTTGTTTCGGAATGCAAGGGGACAAGTCAGTGTCCAGGAACTGTCACTACTCTGAGGGTCGTTGGGCAAGGAGGAAGCCAGGCAAAATTGGTGGGACTTTAGCATCACCCTGAGCATCAGCAAGCCAGATCTAAAAGGGAACCCTCTGAACAGAGGTTCTTTCCTCCTATCTTTAGGGCAGAGAGGTTAGTGTCTATGGGGCCCAAGACTCGGGGATGGGTAGCCAACAGACTTGGAGGAAAACAAGGTAATTCATGATGAAAAAGCAGAGAAACGGGGCTGGCGAGGTGGCGCTAGAGGTAAGGTGTCTGCCTTGCAAGCGCTAGCCAAGGATCAGGACCACAGTTCGATCCCCCGGTGTCCCATATGGTCCGCCCAAGCCAGGGGCAATTTCTGAGTGCTTAGCCAGGAGTAAACCAAGCATCAAACAGGTGTGGCCCGAAAAAAAAAAAAAAAAAAAAAAAAAGCAGAGAAACGAGGAATACAAATAGATGAAGAAAGGGAGGGTAGGTAGGAGATGGAAGGCTAATACCTTACCATGATCAGGGAAACCTTACCCCATTGCTATCCCTAGGAAAGGTATGACAATGAGGAGGAAGGTAAAAAAAAAAAAAAAAAAAATCAGACTACAATGATTGAGCAGAGGGTCACGGAGCTATACTAGCCAGCAAGCAGCTTCTATGTGATTGACCCTGAGGGGTAAAAACAGGGAAGATCCCACGACCCCCCATCGCCTCAGCACCTTGGCAGGCACTCAAGTCTGAAGCTTTCCTTCCCATCATTCCTCATCTTTTCTTGCATCTTACTTCCAAAACCCACTAAAGGTTGCTGGGCTCCAGGGAGGGGACACAGCTCAAGGGCAGGGACAGCCCCAGCCAGACGGTATTGCACATTTTCTGTTCCTTACTTTAATCTCAACTGACAAACTTGGGCACCTTGTACCTCTGAGCACCTCTGAGCTGGGGGAGAGGGAGACGTAACAGAAATGGCACTTCATCATTGGGGAAGTAAGAGGCTAAACAGACATGCCACTAGGCAGGACTTGTAGGGAAAATACTAAAAAAAGAGAGATAAAACTCACTTCCATTTTTGTGGAAGAGAGAAAAGCAAAACCAAACCATTTATCCAGTGCTTTCAAAGCACAAGGGCAAAAGAAGATGTAAGAATATATCTTTAATATATATTTATATATATAGTTTTAAAATAATCCCAGACCCAGTTCCATTACCCCCCCCTCCCTCTCCCGTCACTTATAGTCAGGGGTACCACATTCTCCAGAAAAATACTCCAAATGACCCCATCACTACCTTTTAGTATCTAGCTTCCAGATCATTCAGTCACTGGAGAGCCCAGAACAGGCTGCATCTCTGTTACTTTATTAAGTGCTCAATGAATGTGGGGGAAGGAGAAGAAAAAAGCCAGGAAGGCCCGTAGGGCCAGTATAATCCATCACCCACAGCAGCTCTGGAGTACGGGGAGTGGAAGCCAGACTGAGGAGTCGGAGTCCGGGTCCAGCCCCTCCTCCCAGCCCACACTCCCAGACTTTAGGGGAAGATGTGCAGTTTTTGTGTGTGTTCATTTTAAAAGTGCCTTCTTACCTTAAAAAATTCTTTAAATTTCTTTTAAAAAATAAAGGAGAAGCTCCCCAGGTGGCTTTCAAAGGCAAAAATGTTCCAACTCCTCAGCCTCTGCCCAGAGCACCCCTTCCTACATGCTGGCAGCACCTGGAGCTGCAGAGGCAGGTGGGCAGGACCCTAGAATTCAAGACCTCCCTTACCTCCATGGCAGCCTGGTCTCCTCTCTCTCCTTTCACCAGGGTGTGGGGTGACAGGATGCTCATCTCCCAACCCCAGAATAGCAACATTGCACAATTCAATTCATTCTCTACATTAGTAGCGCAAAACAAAAACAAAAAAATAAAAAACAAAGAGCAAATTAAGAGACTTCTGTGGGGGAAGACAACAGCTATCTTTACAGTAGAGGCCCAAAGACGGCTCTGACCTATGATTTGGCTCCGAGTAGCTGATTCTGCATTTCGTGCAGCAGGGGCAGGGTGGACTGTGACCTGTTAGGTGTCTCACCCTTACCTCCCAGCACTCAGAGGGTGAAGGGAAAGACACATGAAATCTCTTCTGCCGGCAGGAAAGTCCTTTCTTATTTCCTAAATCTGTTTCTTCTTTTGTCATTTCACTTCCTCCTCGCCATTCCAAACTTAAAGGACACCTAGCAAACTCCAGCTAAAAGCAGCTATTCCACTTTATTGCAGATGAGGCTTGGTTAAGGAGACAGGTTAGGAAGGAAAAAAATAAACAAAAAAAACCTTGGGGATAGCAGAGACTTTGTTACAGAGAAAATATGAAATAATCTGGGGTAGCTGGCCTGGAACGGACTGTATGTTTGCACAGCGATGGGGAACCAATCTTAGTCCCTGTCCCCAGCCCACAGAAGGCCAGGGCTCTATCTCTGTCCTCCTTGGCTCATCATCATGGCCCACTCTCTCCCTGCACCAGGAGTCAATTCCAGGGCCATTACATTTTAAAGCTTCTCCTTCCAGGCTCTTTTCTCTTAGAGCCTAACCTTAATACTCAACACAGCCTCCCCAAGGCCTTAGGCCAGAAACACCCACAACTGAGCACTGGTCTTTGCTCGAGGTCACCAGCTCTCCCTCATTTCAGGTTAAGTGCATTCATAACTTCTGCCCCTACCTCCCAGACATATATACTTGGCAGCTGGGGATCCTACTGCAGTGCTCTTATCTTTAGCTAAATGTCATTTGTGTTTTTTAAAAAAGTACTTAAAAAAAAAGTGGGGGAAAATAAAAAAGGTTTAACCGTTCACTGAACAAAGGCAGGACACACAACATTAGAAATAATAATAATCATAGCATAAAAACAAACTTCAGAAACACATGTCAAAGGGCTTAGGTTTCTCCTCAGGACCTCATTCTGACCTCTCTCAGAGGCGGAGACGCACCTCACTGTTAAAGAGAACCGAAGAGAGATGACAGTGGCAGGAAAACAGATGGCAGCAGTGTGAATAAAGGGGAGTTGAGGGATAGGGCATGTTTGCTTGTTGATCTCTACTTTTGTCTTCTGTTTTCTGTTTTGTTTTCCGTGTATGGTAGGCACCAGTACAGGCACTGCATGCGACGGAAGTTGGGGGCAATAGGAAAGGGGCAAAGGATTCAAGGTTGGGGCAGTACAAGTGGAACAGGCGTTATTTCTGTCCACTGATGGACTGCGATATAGACCGGGGAGGGATCATGTCTAAAAGGTATTCCCGCTGCCGGTCTGCCAAACTGGGGGCTTTGTGTCCTCCGATGCCAGTGTTCAAGTATGCGATGTTGACGCCTAGATCAGGAAACAAAAGGACATGTATCAGAATAAGAAACACCATAGTCTGGCTCTACACTGGGCTGCAGAGAAGAAGAAACATTATAGACATTGCTGTTGCTGTAGCTGTTCAGACCCCGCTTTGTTTTAGTGACAATTACCCACTACTACCGATCTTTACAGAAGGAGTTTGAGTAGGATTTTAGTTATATCAAGAATGAACACATCCTGATGGTATACGACAGAGAAAAATGATTAAGACAGAGGGGTAGGATATTCTGACAGAATCTGATCTGATTTGGGGGATGACTATGGAAAAGCATTGATACATCTTTCAAATTTGAGCTGGCTCTGCTGTTTTGGCCCAGAAAACAGCCCTCCAAGGACACAGTATATATGAAGTTTATAATGGCAGGGGCTAGGTCATTTCCATCACCACTCAAACATGGGTGTACTGCGTCTGTAATAGGACATAAAAATCACAAACGTTTTCTTAGTAAAGAAATAATAAAGGAAATTTTGTTGGAGAGAGGAAAATGAGAGGGTTGCTACAGAACTGTACTAACTAGCTGAGCTCTGAGAATGATTCTCATCATCAACCCTTCTTACCTGGCATACCAAGAAGACCACCTGGCACAGACAGCTGGGGTGCCTGTGCAAAGTTGGAAAGCATGGAACGGGCAGATGTGGGTATACCACGCTGTAGGCCGCTCTGGGGTTGTGGAGCCTGCAACAGTAAGGAGACATAGTTGTCTGGAACCCTGCCACACTTGAAGGTTTAAGGGGGACATAAAGATAGGGCCCAGAGAAATAGCACAGCAGCGTTTGCCTTGCAAGCAGCCGATCCAGGACCTAAGGTGGTTGGTTCGAATCCCGGTGTCCCATATGGTCCCCCGTGCCTGCCAGGAGCTATTTCTGAGCAGACAGCCAGGAGTGACCTCTGAGCACTGCCAGGTGTGGCCCAACCCCCCCCCCCCAAAAAAAAAAAAAAGAGGAGTAGAGAACGGAGAATAAGTTCTAGCAGACAAGGATAAGTTAGGATAGCTGACAAACCTTCATAACATTTTTATCTGCTGCAGGCCATAGAAAGTAGAGAAGTTAAGCCTGTATATGCATGATCCCAGAGCTGAAAGTACCCCTTTAAAAGAAGCAGCACAACTTTCCTCCATCCCTCAGCCCAATTCTCACCTGTCGAAGCGTGTGATGTCTCATTATGGTCTCTTGTTTACTGACACTGGACACGGCTGGAGCCGTAGTGGGAGAGAGGGCTGCTTGCTGCTGCAATCGCTGTTCAATTTCCTATGTGTGGGAAGTCGTTAGGTCAATATGGGTAGGGCACCATCTAAAGTCCTTACCAGAAAACCCAGAAAACTTATGTTTAATGTTGCCTGTAAGTTGGCAAGATATAGAATAGATAAAATAACTGGGTGGGATGGGCACAAAAGATCTGAGTAGAAGGAGACACTCCTCTCTCCAGGAGTGCTGGTTCTTGTAAGTTGGCTGTAGAGTTCTGGAGGTAGTGATGAGTTAACTGATGTGGATTAAGCCTAAGATGTGGATAAAACTAAGACTTTATTTGTCTCATGTTTTTCCATCATCCAGAAGGTACATGATGCCACCCAAAAATCTGATGGGTGAGAAGGAAAAAGAACAGAGGAAAATAGCTGAGTTTCCTAACATAAGATCTTCTCAATTCTATAGGAGATATTCACATATTCGAGCACCACCCATCTTTATTGGGATATTCTTTTGAACATGTGGGCCTCCCAGCCAATAATCAGGAACCGAGGGCCACTCCCAACAATACTCGGCCAAGGGAACTGGCTGTATGGCCTAAGATGTGGGTCTACTAGGGCACTGCTATGTTAGGAACACAGGGCTACCCCAATGGTGCTCAGGGGTTTACTGAAATACTTTATAAAATACTTTATAATTTTAGTTCTTTCTTTATGTCATGTATGGGCTACACCTATTTCTCTCAGAGAATTCTTGAAATAACCCCTGACTAAAGTCCATTGAGAAAAAAAAAGAAGGCAAGAATAGAGGGCTTGGGGCTGGCGAGGTGGCGCTAGAGGTAAGGTGTCTACCTCGCAAGTGCTAGCCAAGGAAGGACTGCGGTTCGATCCCCCCCACCCACCGTGCGCGTCCCATATGGTCCCCCAAGCCAGGGGCAATTTCTAAGCGCTTAGCCAGGAGTAACCCCTGAGCATCAAATGGGTGTGGTCCAAAAAACAAACAAACAAAAAATAGGGGGCTTTCTTTTTTTTTGGTTTTTGGGCCACACCCGGCCGTGCTCAGGGGTTACTCCTGGCTGTCTGCTCAGAAATAGCTCCTGGCAGGCATGGGGGACCATATGGAACACCGGGATTCGAACCAACCACCTTTGGTCCTGAATCGGTTGCTTGCAAGGCAAACACCGCTGTGCTATCTCTCCGGGCCCGGGCTTTCTTAAAGACAATTAGAGAAAGACAAGTCTCAAGTCATCTGTCCTTTTCCTCAAAGTCAGTCAATAAATGTTACTATGCCCTTATCCAACTGGCTTTTTTGGGTTTGATTGTTTTTGGGCCACACCCGGCAGCACTCAGGGGTTACTCCTGGTTCTGCTTTCAGAAATCATTCCTGGGCCGGGCAGTGGCGCTAAAGGTAAGGTGCCTGCCTTGCCTGTGCTAGCCTTGGATGGACCGCGGTTCGATCCCCCGGTGTCCCATATGGTCCCCCAAGCCAGGAGCAACTTCTGAGCACATAGCCAGGAGTAACCCCTGAGCATTACCGGGTGTGGCCCAAAAATTTAAAAAAAAAAAAAAATCATTCCTACGAATTTCTGAACACAGAGCCAGGAGTAACTGCTTAGTGCTGCCGAGTGCAACCCAAAAACCAAAAACCAAAAAAAAAAAAAAAAAAAAAGAAATCACTCCCGGCAGGCTCAGGGACCATCTGAACTTGGGTCCATCCCGGGTCAATGATAGAACTTGGGTCCATCCCAGGTCAATGGTGTGCTAGGTAAATGCCCTACCACTGTGTTACTGCTCTAGTCCCCATTCTTACCTAATTGGAAAGTCAAAATAAAATGTGAAGGAATGAATGAGAAACCAAGGTCTCTAGGTTTCTTATAATCTAGATCCAAAGACTAAGTCACAGTATTGTGAGTACCAAAGAAAATATTCTAAACTAGAAAACTCCTCTTTCTGGGAAAACCAACCTCAGAAGGTTGCTGGGGAAAAGTCAAGAAGTCTTACCTGTTCCTGCTGTAGGGCTTTCACAAAAGCATTTTTCAGCCGGTTGGTGTGTTCAGCCTTTAGAGCCTTCTTCTGGTTGGAGGTCATGCACTGCTCACAAAGAATCTTACCACTCTTCTCCTGCTTCCAGTGAGGGGTAAAATCTGTGCGGCACTGGGCACAAACAAAGGGTTCGACCCGCAGGAGTGAGGCACAGCTTTTACCTAGGTACCAACAAAAAGAGAAATTAGTGGTTTCATATTTCCTACCTAGTTTGTCCATCTCTTCATCAAATCAAGTGAATCTCTTTCTTGGTGGTAAGGAGGCAGTGACCCACTCCCCAAGTGTTCAGAGAACCAAGCAGTCCAGGGATCAAACCTGGGGTTTCTAGATGCAAAGCCTGCATTCCAACTCTTGCAGCTATCTCCCTGAACCTAGCAAGAGAATCTTTTGTTTACTTTTGAGGTAGAGAGGCCAAATCTGACTATTTTCAGGGCTCTGCATTCAGGAATCACCTTTGGTGGTACTTGCGGCATAGAATGTTGGGGGATTAAACCTGGTTTGGCCACTTGTTAAGGTAAATATATCCTACCCACTGTACTCTCTCTCTCCAGCCTGCAAGTGAATCTTTTATTCCAGGAGTTTATCATCCTTATTTATATATGAGTAAACTAAATCTAAGAAACTAGATTCTGAATGAAAAAGTTGAGACAAGTACACACTTCTGATTTTCTATTTCACTGAGAAAAATAATATGTTCACTTGAAGTCAAAGAACTCCGACTCAGGGGCCGGGAAGGTGGCGCTAGAGGTAAGGTGTCTGCCTTACAAGCGCTAGCCAAGGAACGGACCTCGGTTCAATCCCCCGGCGTCCCATATGGTCCCCCCAAGCCAGGGGCGATTTCTGAGCACATAGCTAGGAGTAACCCCTGAGCGTAAAACGGGTGTGGCCCAAAAAACCAAAAAAAAAAAAAAAAAAAAACCAAAAAAACAAACAAACGAAAAAGATTTTGGGGCCGGGTAGGTGGCGCTGGAGGTAAGGTGTCTGCCTTGCAAGCGCTAGCCAAGGAAGGACCGCGGTTCGATCCCCCGGCGTCCCATATGGTCCCCCCAAGCCAGGGGCGATTTCTGAGCACATAGCCAGGAGTAACCCCTGAGCGTCAAACGGGTGTGGCCCAAAACCCCCCCCCCAAAAAAAAAAAAGAACTCCGACTCAGCCATTTTTTTAGCATCTCTTTACCTAAGATTGTATTTTATCTCTGTCGTCTACTTCACAATTTTAGTTATCACTAAATTCACTTTTAATGTTTATAGCCAAAATGTGTCCTTCTGGGCCCGGAAAGATAGCACAGTGGTGTTTGCCTTGCAAGCAGTCGATCCAGGACCGAAGGTGGTTGGTTCAAATCCCGGTGTCCCATATGGTCCCCCGTGCCTGCCAGGAGCTATTTCTGAGCAGACAGCCAGGAGTAACCCCTGAGCACTGCTGGGTGTGGCCCAAAAACCAAAAAAAATAAAAATAAATGTGTCCTTCTTAGTTTGTCAAGTGTTCTCCAAAGACCATGTTGAGGAATTCAGTTATAACATCCTCTATTTAGTAAAGACTATTGTCATTAATATTTTATAGGCTGGGGACAGAGAGATATTATGTGCTTGCCTTGTATGTGGCTAACCAGGTTTGTTCCCTGGCACCACAGATGGCACCCCAAATCCATCAGAACTGATCCCTGATCATGAAGCCAGGAATAAGCTCTAAGCATAGCCAAGTACGGACCAAATGCATCCTCCTGACGATCCCCAAGTGTGTTCTAGTTATCAAATTAGGATAGAGTAAAGGTTAGGTGACACTGTGCTTTTTTTTTTTTTTTTTTTTTGGGGGGGGGGCACACCCAATGGCTCTTAGTGGTTACTCTGGCCCTGTGCTCAGAAATACTCCTGGCAGGCTCCAGGGACCAAAAGGGATGCCAAGAATTGAACCCAGGTCTGTTCTGTGTTGGCCACATGCAAGGCAAATGGCCTACTGCTGTGCTAATGCTCTGGCCCCAGGTGGCATCATTTAAAAGAACAAAACATTATAGAAAACATACAAGATAAAAAGAAAAGAAAATATACAAGATATGCAAAATACATAATAAAAACATTAAGTCTTTGTTTTGTTTTTTTGGACTACACCCAAATAATGCTCAGGGGTTATTACTGGCTATGTGCTCAGAAATCCCTCCAGGCTGGAGGACCATATGGGACACTGGGGATCAAACCCAGGTCCGTCCTGGGTCAGCTGCGTGCAAGGCAAATGCTGACTGCTATGCTATAGCTATGGCCCCAGACAGTAAGTTTTAAGATATAAACAAAAACATTTTCTGATATATAGCTCCCCAAAAGCCTCTTCCCATCCCTTATTATCACTAAACAAAAACAAATGGGAGGGGACAGAGATAGCATGGGGTAGGGTATTTGATTTGCATGCAGAAGGACGGTGGTTTGAATCCTGGCATCCCATATGGTCCCCCAAGCCCCATTTGATCACCCAAGTCTGCCAGGAGCGATTTCTGAGCATAGACCCAGGAGTAACCTGAGTGCAGCTGGGTATAATCTAAAAACCAAAATCAAAATAAAAAATAAACAATACAAAATAAACAAAAAAACACCACCACCACCACCAAAAAAAAACCAAAACCAAAACAAATGGGAGATAGAGTTGGACAGACAGTATGGCAGGTAGGGCACTCACTTTCCCTAAAGCCAAATCAGGTTCTATCCCCGGCACCCCATATGATCCACTGAGCATTGCCAGGAGTAATTCCTGAGCAGTCAGGAGTAATCACTGAACACTGCTGGATGTAGCTCAAAAACAAACAATAACAAGAAAGGTAAATGCTCCTGGGATGGAGAGGGTAGAGGGTAGGAGTTTTGCCTTGTATGTGGATGACTTGAGTTCAATCCTTGTCATCACATACAGTCTTCCAAACCCTTTCAGGCATGATCCCTGAGAGCAAAGCTATGAGTAAGGCCTGAGCACTGCTGGGTATGGCCCAAAAAATGCCAAAAACAAAACCAAAAAACTACAGAGTTCACCATGAGTCTTTGTCCATGTTAATTATCTTGACAAACTTAAACAGTGACGAACAAAGAGCTTTACCTTGGCTGTCGATGACACTCTGTACAACTTCTTCCAAGCCTACCATGTAGATGAACTCACTATTGGCTGCACTAGGCAGAAAGTGAAGCAAAGGAGCCGGTGGTTTAGGGGGTGGAATCTCCAGGAGTGTCTTTTCCAGCTGTTTGCGAAGAGCCAGTTTAGCTGCAGCCTGTGAGTTAGCAGCATCAGTCATGGCACTAGGGCTAGGAAGTGGTGAGGACACTCTGTTCACGTTTCCTGGCTGGATATGGGAGGCAAGGTTCATATAGATGGCAGAGGATGTCGTGCGCTGACAGGGAACAGAAGAACTTGATTGCTGAAACAGAGAAAACCACATGATGGTTACATGGGAGAAAGGACCAACTCTTTCTTTCCTGGCAGAGAAATGCCATCTGATTCTAGTATGAACTACCTAGCTTCCAAAACTCAGAAAAGGAGTAGAGCTCTACAACTTCTGCACAGCGGCAGCCGATCCAGGATGGACGGTGGTTTAAATTCCGGCATCACGTATGGTCCCCCAAGACTGATTTCTGAGCGCAGAGCCAGGAGTAACCCTGAGGGATGACGGGTGTGACCCAAAAAAACAAAACAAAACAAAAAAAAGAAACAAACAACTCTGGCACACAGGAAAGAAGACTGATCCGGCCCCTCAACCTTTTTCTTTTTTCTGGTTTTTGGGTCACACCCATCAGTGCTCAGGGGTTAGTTACTCCTGGCTCTATGCTCAGAAATCACCCTTGGTAGGCAAAGGGGATCATATGAGATGCCAGGATTCGAACCAGTCCTTCTGCATGAAAGGCTAAGGCCTTACCTCCATGCTATCTCTCCATCCCCTCTACCTCTTTCTTGACAGAATAGAGTTTATTGAATTATTTATTGTTGCAGCCAGAGCGGTGACACAAGTGGGTAGGATGTTTGCCTTGCACGCGGTTAACGTAGGACAGATCATGGTTCGATCCCCAGTGTCCCATCTGGTCCCTCAAGCCAGGGGTAATTATGAGCACATAGCCAGGAGTAGCCCCTGAACGTCACCTGGTGTGACCCAAAAACCAAAAAAAAAAAAAAAAAAACCCCACAAATGGTTTATTGTTGTTCCATTGTATAACCTCTCCAATCTGCAACTGTTTCAAATTTCTTGTTGTTTTAGGGTCACACTTGATGATGCTCAGGGATCTCTCCTGCTGTTGCTTTAAGAACCATATGGAAAACCCAGGTTAGTTCTGTACAAGGCAAACATCCTATCCATTGTACTCAGACCCCAAGGCTACAATTATTTTTAGCTCCACCCAAATTACTCTGGTTGTTCTAGAGTTTCCTCTATGTCATCAAAGTTAAAATCTATGATCCATTTTTGGGGCCCGAGAGATAGCACAACAGTAGGGCATTTGCCTTGTAAGTGACAGATCCAGGACCAACAGTGGTTCAAATCCTGGCATCCCATATGGTCCCCCGAGCCCGAGCCTGCCAGGACTGGTTTCTGAGCAGAGAGCCAAGAGTAACCACTGAGCGCTGCCAGGTGTGACCCAAAAAAAACAAACAAAAAATTCTATGGTCCATTTCTTCCTTTTTCTTCTTTTTCTGGGGGACCCTAGCTAGTGATGCTCAGGGGATAATACAGAATGTAGGTGTGCAAGGAAAATGTCCTATATGTCATGCTATCATTCTGGCCCTTCATTTTTTGGGAGGAGGAAGTGAGCCAATAGTACTGTGGCCATCAAGGCTACACATAACTGGTGATCAGGAAATTGTGTAATGCCATGGACTGAACCCTGGGCGCTGAGCATGCCAGCTTGTGCTTTTCTTTTCTCCAGCTCCTGAAGTGATGATGCTTTCAATAGGAAAAGCAAGTGAAGAATTTCTCTGTATCTACACTATGTTTCTCTTACCGGTTGGTAATTGATGGCAGGATTCATACTTGGTGTTGTGGTGCGAACAAGGCCAGGCTTAGGGGGGCCCCGCTGACCCTGTAGCTGGGCTGGGTTTGGTGCGATGACACGCTGAGACATCAGCATATGTGGAAGGGTGGTGTTGGTTGCTGAACGAATTACACTGTGACCCTAGAAGGGAAGAAGAGTAGAAGTCATCTAAGGTGGTAAAATGTCCCCAAAAAAGCTAAAGAGAAGGGGCCGGAGAGATAGCATGGAGGTAAAGCGTTTGCCTTTCATGCAGGAGGTCATCGGTTCGAATCCCGGCGTCCCATATGGTCCCCCGTGCCTGCCAGGAGCAATTTCTGAGCCTGGAGCCAGGAATAACCCCTGAGCACTGCCGGGTGTGACCCAAAAATCACAAAAAAAAAAAAAAAAAAAAAAAGCTAAAGAGAAAACACTGGCGAGTGGAAATAGACACAAGGTTAGACTTTCTAAATTTATCATCACTGTAAATTTTGAGTAGTAGTGGCTAAGCTTCCCAAACTTTTGTTGTATAAGCTCTCTAACTCTATACAGAAAAAGAGCTAAGAAGGAAAACTCCCTTAGAAAAGAGCAACTATAGGGGCCGGAGAGATAGCATGGAGGTAAGGCATTTGCCTTTCATGCAGAAGGTCATCAGTTCAAATCCCAGCGTCCCATATGGTCCCCCGTGCCTGCCAGGAGCAATTTCTGAGCATGGAGCCAGGAAAACCCCTGAGCACTGCCGGGTGTGACCCAAAAATGACAAAAAAAAAAAAAAAAAAAAAAAAAAAGAAAAAAAGAAAAAGAAAAGAAAAGAGCAACTATAGTGGAAAGATGACATTTATTTATCCTTCTACTGTAGTCTGAACTATGCTATAAAATAATAACACTATCTAGAGTATAAAACTTACAATTACCAGGTTTTTAAAAATCTTTTTAAAAAAAAGCTCAGAATAGAGACATGATAATCAGAGCATCCTATTATAAAGTGACATTACCTGTAATGTTCTCAAATTCTGAGGTTCAACTCCTTGAGCCCCAGGCCGGGAGGGAAGCTTGGATAAGCCTTGTTGACCCACATGGGCAGGAGAGGGTTGAACAATAGATGCTGCATTCTGTACAACTGGAGTCTGGAAGAGAGACCAGAAACTGAGGATGGGAAATGCTAAGAAAGAAATGTAATATAAATATAAAGAAGGGAGCTGGCTGGGGTGGTAGGTGAGAAACAGGAACACTAGTGGACATGGTAGAACATTGGTCACACTGGTGCTGGAACTGGTGTTCAACACAATCTAGTATAGGGCTAGAGTGATTCAAGTACAGAGCTTGAATATCCCTAAGCACCAATGGGTATGGTTCTAAAAACCAAAACAAACTAGAAGAAAGCAAGCTAGTATACTTCAATACCTAAAATTTCTCGTCAATTTAAGTACCTATCTATCAAGAGCTAAAAGCTTTCTTAAAACCTAAGCCTTAAAAAAAAAAATCACAGAAACAGGAGAAAGCCTAAGTGGCACAGGACATGCCTAGCATGTCCTCTCACTAACATCACAGGTCCTGAGCACTATTGGGCTCAAGTAAGAAGCACTGCCATCATCAGATGCCAGCACTGAGACCAGAAAGGCCTGTACTCCTGGAATGAGCCCTATTAAAAACAAACAAACAAACAAACAAACTTTTAGAGACTTAAAACACTGGAACCATACAAAAATAAGCAACATAATTACACCTCTCTGGCATCAATACTTGCGACAGCACATTCTTCAATCAGTTTTTCTATCCTTCCCCCTAGTCCCTTACCTCTAGGGTTGTCCCTTACCTTCTGGACCACGTTCTCTTTCTGTAACTGACTCTGTCTCAGTTTCTTTAACAGCACCAGTCGGGCTTCTTCCAATCGAAGCTCATCTCTCAGCTGCTTAATGAGCTGTTGCCGTTCCTCAATGCCTTTCCCCTAGGTTAAGATGAAGATCATCAATCATAGGTGCAGGTACTTAAAGTCCCTTTCCTGCAAGATCTTTAGGTTGGAAATCATCTTTCACAAGAAGCAAGCATAGCAATGGAGATTTTAATACTTGAGGCCTGGCAAAGTCTGGGATTTAGGCAAGGCACAGTAGGTAAGGTGCTTGCTGATTATTATGGATGACCTAGATTAAATCCCAGCACCAAACTTGGTCCCCTAAAAACAGTGAGCATAGAACCCTAAGACTGCTGGATGTGGCCCAAGGGCCATTTGGAGACTCCTAAGATCTTTCATAAGGCATACAATACAGGGCGATGGGTCATGAATAGGCAGCTGGTGGAAATCATACATATCTATCCCTTCACGTACCTGGACAGGACTACAATATTCAACGTTCTGTGGGATTAGATAGCCCATGGCCTAGACACCCCCACTTTCTTTCCTTTATTTTGTGGGGGAGTGTTTAGAGGCCACACCTAACAGCACTCAGAGAACCATATGGGATGCCAGGGATAGAACCCGGGTTGGCCACGTGCAAAGCAAAATGCCCTATGCACTATGTTATCACTCTGGCCTCTCACCTTTTTTTTCCAACTTTGGCCACTTGAAAACCCCTAATAGTACAGATGTCCCCCCAAGCACCACCACTGAGCACAGAGCTGTAAGCAGAAGTAAGCTTTGTCTTGTTGGATAAGGCTAACAAAGCCAAAAAAAAAAAAAGGCCGGAGAGATAGCATGGAGGTAGGGCATTTGCCTTGCATGGAGAAGGATGGTGGCTCGAATTCCGGCATCCCATATGGTCCCCCAAGCCGGCCAGGAGTGATTTCTGAGCGTAGAGCCAGGAGTAATCCCTGAGTGCTGCCAGGTGTGACCCAAAAATCAAAAACCAAACAAACAAACAAAAAACCCATCAGTGCTAGTGGGATATGTAGAAAAAGGAACTCTCATCTGCTTATCCACTGAACTACTGTTGGTGGGAAAGTTAACTGGTCCATGCATGTATAGAAAACAGCATGGAGGGGCTGGAGTGATAATACAGTGGGTAGGGTATTTACCTTGAATACACCCAATCCAAGTTTGTTCCCATCACCCCATATGGTCCCCTGAATCTACCAAAAAAGCAATATGAGCATAGAGCAGGAGTACCATTCAAAAACGAACGGGCCAAAATGATAGCACAGCAGACAGGGTGTTTTTGCCTTGCATGCGACTGACCCAGGATTAATCACCAGCGTTCCATATAGTCCCCTGGGCCTGCCACTAGTGATTTCTGAGTGCAGAAGGCAGGAGTAACCCCTAAGTGCTACCAGGTATGGTTCCAAATCCAAAAAAAAAAAAAAAAAAAAATCCCCAAAACAACAACAAAAACCCCATGAAGACTTCTCAATTAAGATCTGACCCAGGGGACCGGCGAGGTAGCACTAGAGGTAAGGTGTCTACCTTGCAAGTGCTAGCCAAGAAAAGATCGCGACCACGGTTCAATCCCCTGGCCCCGTGTCCCATATGGTCCCCCCAAGCCAGGGGCAATTTCTGAGTGCTTAGCCAGGAGTAAGCCCTGAGCATCAGGCGGGTGTGGCCCGAAAAACAAAAACAAAAAAACAAAAACAAAAAACAAGATCTGACCCAGTAATTTCACTTCTTGGTATCTACCAAGGGTTTAACATACTGAAGCATTATTCACTATAGCCAAGTTCTGGAAATGTCCAAAAACAGGTTAATGAATTCAGAGGTTGTGATATATGAGAATCAGACAAATAGTATGGGATATAAGGAACAGAAGGAAAGTCCATGTAATGTGATTTAAAAAAAAAAAAAAAAAAAAAAAAGCTAGAGGGTATTCTGGGTATATTGGGTGAGTAAAGTGAGTCCAGAAAAAGGATGAGTACAAAATGGTTTCTTTCATAATGTGAAATTCAAAAAAATGTAATAAATATACAAATGGCCAAAGGTGGATCTACATATCTGAGTTTACCAAGGAGAATAATGGGACAGGCCCAAGGGTGATCAGTAGAAGGAAGAGGACACTGGTGGTGAATGGGATGTTGCAATATTGCATACATAAAATTCTATCATAAATAGCATTATAAATTGTGGTGCCTCAATAAAACCTAGAATTAAAAAAATGCTCTGGGCCTGGAGAGATAGCACAGCAGTGTTTGCCTTGCAAGCAGCCAATCCAGGACCAAAGGTGGTTGGTTTGAATCCCGGTGTCCCATATGGTCCCCGTGCCTGCCAGGAGCTATTTCTGAGCAGACAGCCAGGAGTAATCCCTGAGCACCGCTGGGTGTGGCCCAAAAAAACCCAAAAAAAAAAAAAAAAAAAAAAAAGCTCACAGGGGCCAGGAAGGTGGCACTAGAGGTAAGGTGTCTGCCTTGGGGCCGGGCGGTGGCGCTAAAGGTAAGGTGCCTGCCTTACCTGAGCTAGCCTAGGACAGACCACGGTTCGATCCCCTGGCGTCCCATATGGTCCCCCCAAGCCAGGAGCAACTTCTGAGCGCATAGCCAGGAGTAACCCCTGAGCGTCACCAGGTGTGGCCCAAAAACCAAAAAAAAAAAAAAAAAAAAAAAAAAAAAAAAGGTGTCTGCCTTGAAAGCGCTAGCTAGCGTAGGACAGACCGAGGTTTGATCCCCTGGTGTCCCATATGGTCCCCCCAAGCCAGGGGCGATTTCTGAGCGCATAGCCAGGAGTAACCCCTGAGCATCAAATGGGTGTGCCCCCAAAACTAAACCAAACCAAACAAAAGAATGCTCACAAAGCCATTTTCATCAATGGGCAGTTTTTTTTTTTGTTTTTGGGCCACACCCAGCAGTGCTCAGAGGTTACTCCTGTTTCATGGCTCAGAAATCGCTCCTGGCAGGCTTGGGGGACCATATGGGATGCCGGGATTTGAATCACCGTCCTTCTGCATGCAAGGCAAACGCTCTAACTCCTTGCCATCTCTCCGGCCCCATGGTAGTTATTTCTTTTTTTGTTTTTGGGTCATACCCGGCAGTGCTCAGGGGTTACTCCTGGCTTTACGCTCAGAAATCACTCCTGGCAGGCTCGGGGGACCATATGGGATGGCGGGATTTGAACCGATGACCTTCTGCATGAAAGGCAAACACCTTACCTCCATGCTATCTGTCCGGCCCCTGGTAGTTATTTTTTTAATCTAAAATGCAAGCTATAAAAAAAGAACTGTGATTAAAGAAAAACAAGATAGTAAGGAAATTACTTCTTTTTTTACCTTAAACATCTCTAAGTTGGCTGCTTTGAGTCTTTCTTCCATTCGGGAGCTGGAACGGGGACTGGAAGCCTCATTGTCAGATAAAACAATGATGTCTGGGGAGGGAGTTAGCCTTCCTCGATCTGGTTCACTGTAAAAAAAAAAATATTTTTCAATGGGGAAGATTCAGAGAAAAATGTTAAGAAAACTTATTGGGCCGGAAAGAGCACAGTGATAGGGTATTTGCCTTGTATACAGCCGATCCAGGACTGACGGTGATGGAATCCGGCATCCCATATGATCCCCTGAGCCTGTAGAGCTCTGAGTGTAAAGCCTGGAGTGACCCCTGAGCGCTGCCGGGGGTGAGCCAAAAATCAAAAAGAAAAAAAAAGAAACTTATCTACAACAAAACCAGAAATCTATGGAAATGGAAACTTAGGCCTGTCCCAATTCACCCAACAAAAGAAAGAGACTCAAATCCCAGGAAATAAAACACACCAGGAAATAATTTAAGGAGTAGAGCACGTCAAGCTTTATACTGGGTCATAAGTTCAAACCCTGAAACAGTATGGCCCCACCATGGGCAATATCAGGTTTGGTCCTGGTGACCCCAAGCATCTCTGGGAATGGCAAAAACCTGTCAAAATCGCTCCTGGCAGGCTCCGGGGACCATGTGGGATGCGGGATTTGAACCACAGTCCTTCTGCATGAAAGGCAAACGCGCTACCTCCATACTATCTCTCCGGCCCCAAAATAAAAAGTTTGTGGGGTTCTAGAGCTAGTACAGTTACCTTGCACATGGCCAATCTGTGTAGTTCCTGATTGTACAGGCAGCTTTAACCACTAAGTATGGCCAAATCTGGCCCCAAACCAAAAGTAAATAAACATTTAAAAAAAAAAAAAAAAAGCTGGGCAGGAGCAATAGCACAGCTATTTACATGGCTGACCTGAGTTCAAACTCCAACATCCCATTTGGTCGAGGATCACTGCCAGGAGTAATTCCTGAGTGCAGAGCCAGGAGCAACCCTCGAGAACAGACCAGTATGGGCCCAAAAAAAAAAAAAATACCCCTCCCCCCAAAACAAAGAAAAGTTGATGATTAAAAAAAGTTAAGATGAAAATGATAACACCTACGCAAAAGTAGCTAGAGAGAGCACAGCAGGTAAGGCACTTGTCTTTTTTTTTTTTTGGTTTTTGGGTCACACCCAGTGGTGCTCAGGGGTTACTCCTGGCTGTCTGCTCAGAATAGCTCCTAGCAGGCACGGGGGACCATATGGGACACCGGGATTCGAACCAACCACCTTTGGTCCTGGATCGGCTGCTTGCAAGGCAAACGCCGCTGTGCTATCTCTCTGGGCCCTGACCTAGGTTCTATCCCTGGCACACCATATAGTCCCCAAAATAACTAGGAGTGATTTCTTGAGTGCAGAGTCTGGAGTAAGTCCTAGGCATGGCCAGGTGTGACTGAAATGAACAAAAATACTTTTCCTTTTTAAAATTTCTTAGAGAATGCCAAGATATCATATAACCATCCATAGAAATGAGAAAGCATGTTCATAGATAGCACAATGATCTGAATCAAATTCTAAGTGTTTCTCCTACACCAATCTCCTTTAGGTTTTCTCATAAGATTAAGTATTGGTTTATAAAGGAAGACAGAAAGCAGCAAAAGCAGGGGATAGGGCTGGAGGGATAGCACAGCGAGTAGGGCAATTGCCTTGCACGTGGCTGGCCCAAGTTCATTCCCTGGTATCCCATATGGGATACCTGAGCCTGCCAGAACCAGTTACTGCCAGAACCAGCAGTAACTGGAGCACACCTCCAGGCATGACCCAAAAGTCAAAAAAAAAAAAAGTGGAGGCTAGAGCAAAAGTACTGTACCAAAGTATAATGTCTATAGACTTCTGATCTATTTGTATCCTCCTTCAAAAGATAAAAAATGTAGCTAGAAATGATTCTGAACTATGAATCTTCCACAGAAATGACTCATGTTCCTAACTCTTTTTTTGGAGGGAGAGAGGGTTTGGGCCACACCCAGTGGTGCTCAGGACTTACAATGGGCTCTGCACTCAGGAATCACTCCTCAAGGAAACATAGATGAGGTTCAAGGGATCAAACCTGAGTCAACCCAGGTATAGGGCAAGAGCCTGCTTGCTGTACTACCTCTGGTCTCTCTACCAGGGGTCCTCAAACTTTTAAACAGGGGGCCAGTTCACTGTCCTTCAGACTGTTGGAGGGCCAGATTATAGTAAAAACAAAAAATTATGAACAAATTTCTATGCACACTGCATATATCTTTTTATTTTTTTTTTGGGGCCACACCCAGCGGTGCTCAGGGGTTACTCCTGGCTGTCTGCTCAGAAATAGCTCCTGGCAGGCACGGGGGACCATATGGGACACCGGGATTTGAACCAACCACCTTTGGTCCTGGATCAGCTGCTTGCAAGGCAAACGCCGCTGTGCTATCTCTCCGGGCCCATGCATATATCTTATTTAGAAGTGAAGAAACAAAATGGGAATAAACACAATATGTGGCCCGCAGGCCGTAGTTTGAAGACCCCTGCATGATATCAGATCTTTCTAAAGCTAGCCTTAAAGCATCATCCTTGTTTTTTTGTTTTTGTTTTTGGGCCACACCCGGCGTTGCTAAGGGGTTACTCCTGGCTGCCTGCTCAGAAATAGCTCCTGGCAGGCACGGGGAACTATATGGGACACCGGGATTCGAACCAACCACCTTTGGTCCTGGATCGGCTGCTTGCAAGGCAAACACCACTGTGCTCTCTCCGGGCCCCATTCTTGTTTTTCTAAGATGAAAGAACACACACTGCTGGGGTAAGAACCACTGTGGAGAGACTGGAGTGCAGTGGGTAGGGTACTTGCCTTGCACATGGCTGATAGGGGTTCAATTCTCAGCACCCCATATGGTTCCCCAGCACTATGAGGAGTAATTCCTGAGTGCAGAACCAGGAATAATCTGAGCATTGCCATGTGGCCCCAAAACAAAAACAAAATAATAAAACAAAAAAAAGCAGCACAGCACTGTGGACTCTTTTTTTTTTTTTTTCATCTAAAATTGATCGTGTACCTTCAACTCACTTTTTTGGGGGCAGAGGCCATACACTGTGGCACTTAAGGATGACTGTGTTTAGAAAATTACTCTTGGAGGCCGGAGAGATAGCATGGAGGTAAGGCGTTTTGCCTTTCATGCAGAAGGTCATCGGTTAGAATCCCGGTGTCCCATATGGTCCCCCGTGCCTGCCAGGAGCAATTTCTGAGCATGGAGCCAGGAATAATCCCTGAGCACTGCCGGGTGTGACCCAAAAACCACAAAAAAAAAAAAAATTTAAATTACTCTTGGTAGGTTTGGGGGATTCGGGGTTGCCAGGGATCCAACCCAGATCACCCACTGTGCTATTACTCTGGCCAACTTTTTTTTTTTTTTTAAGTTTTTGGTTTATACCCAGCACAGCTCCGGGATTACTCCTGGCTCTATGTTCAGAGAAATCACTCCCAGAAGTATATGGGATACTCAAGATCGAACCTGGGTTGGCCTCATTTAAGTCAAAGCCTTATCCACTATACTATACTATCAATTTTGGGGGAGGGGGTCGTGGGTCACACTCAGCGGTGCTCGGGGTCTGCACTGGTTCTGCACTCTGAAATTGTAGCTGGCAGGAGGCTTGGGGGACCATATGGGATGCCAAGGATTGAACCCTGGTCGAAGATGCAAGGCAAACGTCATACTCACTGTGCTATCTCTCCGGCACCTGTGCTATCACTTTTATATCTTTATTGTTTTGTTTTTGGGTCACACCCGGCAACACACAGGGGCTAATCCTGGTTCTATGCTCAGAATTACCCCCCGTCCCCCGCAGGCTGAGGTACCATATGGGATGCCGGGATTCGAACCACTGTCCTTCTACATGCAAGGCAAATGCCCTACTGCTGTGCTATCTCTCCGGCCCCTCACTTTTATAACTTAATTAAAAGCTATTTCCTAAGACCCTACATACTTTAGTTTAGTTATAAATGTTTCAGGTCAGAGCTATATAGTACAGCTGGTTAGATGCTTGTCTTATACACAGCTGACCTAGGTTCAATACCTCATACCTCATATAATCCCAAGCTCAAAGTCACCAGTAAAAGGCCCCAATTCACTGAAACAATGCAAGACAAAAAAAGAGATAGAGGGGCTGGAGAGATAGCATAGCAGTAGGGTGTTTGCCTTGCACACAGCCTAACCAGGATGGATGGTGGTTCGAATTCCGGCATCCCATATGGTTCTCCATGCCTGGCAGGAGCTATTTCTTTCTTTTCTTTCTTTGGTTTTTGGGTCACACCTGGCATGGGGTTTACTCTTGGCCCTATGCTCAGAAATTGCTTGGACAGGCTGGGTGTAGCTCAAAAACAAAACAACAACAAAATCCCAAATTTATCTGAAAAAATAGAATCAGGGATAGAGTGAGAATCTTTGGAACTATTAAATTTACTTGAATTACTCTATAGTAATTGGTCAGAGTGAACTGGGAATATAGAATTATCAGAGAAGCGGTCACTAGAGGAAGAAAAAAGCCTTTCCTTCTTTCTCTAAGACCTGAAGAATTGGGAGTTTCTCGAGTAATAGTCAGGTCTAAGTATTTGAACACATTTATATTTGTTTAGGTCATACCCTACAGTACTGGAGAATCATTTCATGCTGTGATTGAGAAAACCTGTGCTGTAGGGGATTGAACCCAACCTTCTTACATGCACTCTAAGCTACAACTCTCTCTTCATCCAAAATAATTAAAAATAGGGACTGGAGAGATAGTACAACAGCAGGTAGGAAGTATATCTTATACATAGTCAATGTAGGTTCTATCCCCCGAATCCCGTATGGTCCCCCAAACACTGCCAGGAATAATTTCTGAGTGCAGGGCCAAGAGTGATCCCTCAACACCTCCAGGTGCAGCTCCAAAACCAACCGAAGAAACAAAAATTAAATAACTTGGGGCTGGAGAGATAGCATGGAGGTAGGGCATTTGCTTCGCATGTAGAAGGATGTGGTTTGAATCCTGGCATCTCATATGGTCCCAAGCCTGCCAGGAGCAATTTCTGAGCATAAAGCCAGGAGTAACCCCTGAGAGCTGCCGGGTGTGACCCAAAAACCAAAACCAAGACCAAAACCAAAACAATTAAATAACTTAACATGGAGTGATAGTGTAGATGGTAGGTCACTGCTTTACATGGATACGGATATAGATTTAGGAACTGAATGACATAAAGTTGTACATGGGAACAATCCTAAATGTTCTTTTAGTGCGAGGGATGGTCACACCCAGCTGTGCTGTGCTTACTCCTGGTTCTTTACTTACTCTCGGCAGTGCTGGTGGAGAGAGGGAACATATGGTGCCAGAAAAGATCAAACCAGTGCCAGCTGCATGTAAAACCAGTGTCTTAGGGGGCCGAAGAGATAGCACAGTGCTAGGACATTTGCCTTGCATGCTGCAAAGCTATGAGGGACCCAATTCGATTCCCAGTATCCCATATTGTAGGAAGCCAGATTCTCCCTCATAGTCTTGGCATAAGCACAGCCATCTTGTAGCAAACTGCCATTTTCTAACAGGCCTGTCCTTTAGTTGAATTGTGTACGTGCCAACTGACCATGAGTTGACGCAGATCAAAAGAACCATCAGGTCGGGCCCGGAGAGATAGCACAGCGGTGTTTGCCTTGCAAGCAGCCGATCCATGACCAAACGTGGTTGGTTCGAATCCCGGTGTCCCATATGGTCCCTCGTGCCTGCCAGGAGCTATTTCTGAGTAGACAGCTAGGAGTAACCCCTGAGCATCGCCGGGTGTGGCCCAAAAACCAAAAAAAAAATAAAATAAAATAAAAAAAAGAACCATAAGGTCACACTCTTCTGGGTCAGGAAACTCAGACCTATAGATAGAGCATTTGGTGTGATAATAGGATGTTCCTCAGGAAACTTGTATTAAATTAACAGGCACATGCCAAACCTTTTGAACTAAATGATGACAAATGTATGCTTGACAAATGTTTGCATTGTCTCCTCCTCCCTTTGTGTGAAAACTATATAAGTCATGGCATTTCAAAAATAAATTGACGCCATAATCAGAATCCTTGGTGGTCCCCATTTTCCTATCCATTTCCTTTTCAGGTGCAGACCCTTTCCAAGACCATGAATAAACTGAAGCTGCTGGCCGGCACACCATATGTTTCCCCAGCCTGCCAGGGGAGATTTCTTCTTTTTTTTTTGGGGGGGTGGGGTGGGGGTGGTTTGGGTCATACCCGGCAGCACTCAGGGGTTCCTCCTGGCTGTACGCTCAAAATTGCTCCTGACAGGGGACCATATGGGATGCCGAGATTTGAACCACTGTCCTTCTGTATGCAAGGCAAACGCCTTCTCCATGCTATCTCTCCGGTCCCCAGGGGAGATTTCTGAGTGCAGAGAAAGGAGTAACCCCTGAGGACCACTGGTTATGGCCCAGAAACCAATCAATCAATCAAGTTAAAAAAAAAAAAAAAGGCCAGTGTCTTAATACCTATACTATCTTTTTGAGTCACCTGTCTTGATTTTTTTTTTATTCTTTTTTTTTGTTTGTTTGTTTTTTGGTTTTTTGGTTTTTGGGTCACACCCGGCAGTGCTCAGGGGTTACTCCTGGCTGTCTGCTCAGAAATAGCTCCTGGCAGGCACGGGGGACCATATGGGACACTGGGATTCGAACCAACCACCTTTGGTCCTGGATCGGCTGCTTTAAAGGCAAACGCCGCTGTGCTAATCTCTCCGGGCCCGATTTTTTTTATTCTTGAATATAATCAATAACATACTAGCAAAGGTAGAGAAAAAAAGTCCAATTCACTTTAATTTACTGCCTGCCTTTTTTTCGTTTTTGTTTTTTTTTGGGCCACACTCGGTAACGTTCAGGGGTTACTACTGGCTATGCACTCAGAAATCACTCCTGGCTCAGGGGACCATATGGGACATATGGGATGCCAGGGATCAAACCCAGGTCCGTCCTGAGTCAACCACATGCAAGGCAAACACCTTACCACTGTGCTATAGCTCAGGCCCCTGCTTTTATTTTTTAAATCTGGGTATTTTATTTTAACTTTTCAGAACAAATTATTTTGCATTTTTCCTAGATATTCATAAATTTTTGTTTTGTTTTTTGGGTCACACCAGGGGCACTCCAGGGTTATTCTTGGCTCTACGCTCAGAAATTGCTCCTGGCAGGCCTGGAAGACCATATGAAATGCCAGGATTTGAATCACTGTTCTGGATAGGCTGTGTGCAAGGCAAATGCCCTACCGCTGTGTATCTCTCTCTAGCTCTTACACATTCATAATTTTTTTTTTTTTTTTGGTTTTTGGGCCAGGGGTTACTTCTGGCTGTCTGCTCAGAAATAGCTCCTGGCAGGCACGGGGGACCATATGGGGGACCATATGGGACACCAGGATTCGAACCAACCACCTTTGGTCCTGGATCGGCTGCTTGCAAGGCAAACGCCGCTGTGCTATCTCTCCGGGCCCGATACATTCATAAATTTTAAAATATTTTATTACTATTAGTTTTTTGGAACCACATCCTGCTATCCTCAAAGCTTATCCTTGATCCCAGGGATTACTCCTGGTAGGCTTGAGGGACCATATATATTGGATCAAACCTAAACTGGCTGAGTGGAAGTCAAGTTTCCCACCCACTGTACTATCTCTTCTGCCTCAATATTTCATGTTCTTTTTGGGGGGGAGGGGGCACACTTGGTGACGGTGAGCGTCAAATGGGTGTGGCCCAAAGAAACAAACATAAAAGAGAAATAAACTATGAAGGGCCAGAGAGATAGTATAGCATGGCAGGGCCACATGCCTTACAATTAGCCTATCTGAGTTTAATCCCAAGCATTCCATATGGTTCCTCAAGCACTGTCAAGAGTAATTTTTGGGGCCGGCGAGATAACATGGAGGTAAGGCGTTTGCCTTCCATGCAGAAGGACGGTGGCTTGAATCCCGGCATCCCATATGGTTCCCCCGTGTCTGCCAGGGGCGATTTCTGAGCACAGAGCCAGGAGTAACACGAGTGCTGTCGGGTGTGACCCAAAAACCAAAAACCGAAAAAAAAAAAAATGTAATTTCTGAGTGCAGTCAGAGTAACCCCTGAGCAATGTCAGATGTGTTCCTCAAACAGACAAATCAAACAAACAAAAAAGAACTGGAAATTAAAGAACACATGAAGACCCAAGAAAAGCTGGGCTTCTAAGTATCTATCTCATATTAAACAGAATTATAATATAATAAATATATATAAATTATAATATAATAAACAAATCCCTTAACTCCTGGGCCTATTTTGTTTTGTTTTTGACACAACCGGCAGTGCTCAGGGGTTACTTCTGGCTCTACATTCAGAAATCGCTCTTGGCAGGCTTGGGGGACCATATGGGATGCTGGGATTCGAACCACTGTCCAAGGCAAAGGCCCTACCTCCATGCTATCTCTCCAGCTCCCTCCTGGGTCTATTTTCCCTTCTAAAACTGCAAGATGATTGAAATGAAATTTCAAGGAATAAGTCCTGAGGACAGTTGGGGGTGGCTCACAGTGCCCTTCACCCCCATCAGTGAGTGTGAGAGAGAGAGAGAGAGAGAGAGAGAGAGAGAGAGAGAGAGAGAGAGAGAGACAGAGACAGAGAGAGAGAGAGAGAGAGAGAGAGAGAGAGAGAGAGAGAGAGAGAGAGAGAGAGAGAGAGAGAGAGAGAGAGAGAGAGAGAGCGCAGTGAATAGGGTGTTTGCCTTGCAGGCAACAGACCCAAGTTCAATCATACATGATCCCCAGCCTGCCATGAGTAATTACTAACGAAGAGTCAGGAATAACCTGAGTGCTGCCAGGTATGGCCCAATACCCCAAAACTCAAAAAAAAAAAAAAAAAAAAAGAGGGGCTGGAGAGATAGCACAGCAGCAGGGAGTTTTCCTTGCACACAGCCAATCCAGGATGGACCTTGGTTAGATTCCACGCATCCCATAGGTCCCCCAAGCCTGCCAGAAGTGACTTCTGAGCACAGAGCCAGGAGTAACCCTTGAGCGTGGTTGGGTGTGGCCCAAAAGCCAATTAAAAAAAAAAAAAAAAAAAAAAAAGAGGGGTCTGGAGAGATGGTATGGAGGCAGGGTGTTTGCCTTGCATGCAGAAGGATGGTGGTTCGAATTCTGACATCCCATATGGTCCCCCGAGCGATTTCTGAGCATATAGCCAGGAATAACCTGAGTGCTGCCAGGTGTCGGGGACCCCCCCAAAAAAATAAAGAAGAGAAAAAATGTCTAAGAATTTTTTTTGGGGGGGACATGGGTGGGATTGAGCATTCAACGGTGCTCAGGACTTATTTCTGGTTCTGTGTTCAGGGATCCTAGCAGTACTCAGGAAACTATATGAGGGGATTGAACCTCAGTCAACCACAAGCAAATGAGGTACCCTACATGCTTTATTATCACTCCAGCAAGAATTTTTTTTTAAACTTTATTGATTGAGTGGTTTATGGGTCACACCCAGCACTGCTCAGGGGTTACTGATTCTGTACTCAGAAATCACCCCTAGCAGGCTGGGAGCCCATATGGGACACTGGTAATTGAATTGGGTCCCTCCCAGGTCGGCCACATGCAAGGCAAATGCCCTACTGCTGTGCTATTTATCAAGTCCCCAAAACTGAGTTTTATCAGCTCTACAGTCTATTATTCAAACATAACTAATTTACCTTAAGGGTAAAACTTATGATTCTCTGTATTTCTAAGCAAATTTCTAAATTTGATTTAGAAATGAGGAAATCCGGGGGCTGGAGTGATAGCAAGGCAGGTAGGCATTTGCCTTGCACATGGCTGACTCTGGTTTGATTCCAGGATCTCACATGGTCCCCCAAGCTGCCAGGGATAATTTTTGAACACAAAGTAAGGTTAAGCTTGAGGACCACCTGGTGTGGCCCCAAAACAAACAAACAAAAAAAGGAGAAATAAGAAAACTTACCTAGAAATCTACCCTACGAGCTCAAATACACAATGTAGAAAAGCCCTCTGCATTCCTATATTCATTGTAGCACTATTTACTATAATCAGAATCTGGAAACAACCCAAATGCCTGAGAACAGATGAGTGGATAAAAAAATATTTGGTACATCTACACAATGGAATACTACATAGCTGTTAGGAAAATGAAATAATGAAATTTGCTTACACATGGATAAATATGGCGAGTATTATGCTGCGTGAAATAAGGCAGAAGGACAGAAACAGACATAAAACGATCACACTCATTTTTGAAATATATATTTTTATATATAGATAGTATGGTAATAATATCCAGAGACAATAGAGATGAGGGCCAGGAGAACCAATCCATGGTGGGAAACTTGCCAGAAATAGTGGGGGAATGTAGTTAGGGCAGAGAAGGGACCATTATGACAATAACTGGACAAGAACTGGGTGCTGAAAGGAAATAAAGTGATATACATGATACACCTTCAATAACAATATTACAAACCACAGACGGGGAGGAGGAGGGAGCAGGAGAGAGGAAGAGGAAGAGTGAGAGAGCACAGATCTGAGGGAGGGAGGGAGGGAGGGAGGGAGGGAGGGAGGGAGGGAGGGAGAGGGAGAGAGACAGAGGGAGGGACAGAGAGGGGGAGGAGGAGAGAGGGGGAGAGGGAGAGAGAGGGATAGGGAAGGAGAGGAGAGAGAGAGGGAGGGAGAGGAGAGAGGGAGAGGGAGGGAGGGGGAGAGAGAACACAAATCTGAGGCAGACAGGGGAGAAGACATGAGAGAATCTGGGGTCACTGGTGGAGGGAATTGTGCATTTGTGAAGGATGTTGTACATTGTATGAATGAAACTCAATCTTGAACAACTTCGTTGTGGTAAAAAAAAAAATCACAAATAACTTTGTAACCAGTATTTAAATAAGAAAGAAAAAAAAAGAAATGAGGAAAACCATGATCAAATCAGTTGACGCATATATCATTTTCTTTTTTTTTTTTTTTTGGGCCACACCCGGCGGTCCTCAGGGTTACTCCTGGCTGTCTGCTCAGAAATAGCTCCTGGCAGGCACGGGGGACCATATGGGACACCGGGATTCGAACCAACCACCTTAGGTCCTGGGTCGGCTGCTTGCAAGGCAAATGCCGCTGTGCTATCTCTCCGGGCCCGCATATATCATTTTCTAAGATGCTTAGAATAAAAAACACCACTACTTTTTGAATTCATCTAATTTTCGTAGGTTTAGTTTATGCTTCCACTACCCCTGGAGGCAGCTAAACAAAACCATACCTTCGTCGAGCACTCATATCCACAGGCTCATCATTGATGTTTTCTTTGCCTGGTCTTCCAGCAGTCCTGTTGTCTCCATGAGGCCTGAGATTCCCATTGAGTTTCTCTTCATAGCCCTTGACACCACTGCCGTCCTGTTTGGTAGGTAACTCATGTGGCACCTCTAGATTTGCTAAATCCTTCCGTTTGAGCAGTGCCAACATTTTTAGACGTTCCATGGCTTCATGTCCCTCCATTTTTAGTCGTTTGGCCAGAACATCGTCTCGTTCATCTGCTGGGTCCAAGCTCCGCTTTAGGAGATTCAAGCGAAGAGCATCTTCTGTCATTCTATCCATCCTATGGGAAGAAAAAAAAAAAAATAAGATCAGACCAAATCTCTTACACATAATTTAAGAGCAACAGATTGGGGGTGGCAAAGGTATTATAAAAAACATTGGTGTATGGGGCCGGGCGGTGGCGCTCGAGATAAGGTGCCTGCCTTGCCTGCGCTAGCCTAGGACAGACCGCGGTTCGATCCCCCGGCGTCCCATATGGGTCCCCCAAGCCAGGAGCGACTTCTGAACGCATAGCCAGGAGTAACCCCTGAGCGTCACCGGGTGTGGCCCAAAAACCAAAAAAAAAAAACAACAAAAAAACAAAAAAACAAAAAAAAAAACATTGGTGTATATGTAGAATACATATACATACATGTATATGTAGGTAACAAACTTATTCCCTTTCCAGAACTTTATATTAAAGGAGATTTATCCATTCAATCTAACCAGGGAAGTAAACAGCCACAGAAGTCTTTGTTCTATACACCGATGTCTGAACAAAATGCCACAATCAGTTGGATGGCCCATTAAGAGCCTATATCTCTTAGGTAGGCCTGGGAAACAGCTCAGAGAGAAGAGAGCATTTTTCTTTTAGTATTTCATTATAGGATCATGATTTATAATACTTGTTGTCTCTGGTGTTACTAGAATAATTGTTTAAGGATTTTCTGAGCTGTGGTTGGAGGAAGCTGAGACTTCTGTGGGCTCTCTGACCTTGATGGTCTTCTATGCAACTTTCCCATTATCACTGCAGTGATCCAGGGGCTAAAGAAATAGTGCCTTGTGTGTGCGAACAGAAAACACATGTTCTAACCCTGGCATCCCATATGGTGCCCAAAACTACCAGAAGTAATTCTTGAATGAAGAGCCAGGAGTAAGCCCTGAACACAGGTGGGTGTGGCCCCCCAAACAAACAAAAAGCCAACAAAATTGCTATGATTCTCTACTGGTCTGACACTACTAAAATTTTGAGGTGTCACACGACTGGTTCCAGCCTTTTGGTCCAGGATCTATAGATTTTATTTTGTTGAATTTAAATTTTGTTATTTACAAAGTCCTTCATAGTTGGGTTTCAGACATACAATCAGGCCAGTGTATACCTCCCTCCACCCATGTTTCCCAAGTGCATCTCATGCCAGCCCCCTCTACCTCCCAGGCTGCCAGTATAACAGGCCTATTTTAAGTTTAGATGGTTAAAGTTTGAGTCTCCTGATTCAAATGTGGTTGCCCTTGGCTTGGATATTCTGTTCTTTTTAAACACTACAATGCACCTGAGACTGCTTGGCTCCTGGCCCCATCCTTTCATATTTGTGTTTTTCCTCTTCCACTCAGTTTCTTTCTTTCTCCTTGCTATACTATATACTATATATATAGTGATCCTGAATACTGACTGAGTTGAGAACAGTAGAAAACAATAATAAAAAGCTTCAGAATATTTTGATTTGAAGACAAAGCTATCAATTTGCTCCTATCTCATATTCTACTATGCATCATATTTGCATTATTTGCAAGCTAACTTTCCTTACAGTCATAGGGTGCCTGCCTGAAGTTGTGTTAGAGTCACATAGTTATATTCAGAGGAAGAGAATAGGTTAACAAGATAAGCAAGGCCAGAAAGGAAGGTTCGCTGAAAAATAATAAAGGACAGAGTGCTATAAAAATTGAGAGCTACCTACCAGGGAAGACCCTACTGCTGCTCTGACATCGATTTACTCAAAAGAGTCTTAAGACCCTTAACACTGAGAAGATTTAAACAACAACAACGACGGCCTGCGTACTGGATAGGGCTTTCTGCATTGCCCTTTAATGCTGAGTTGAAATTAGACACTGCTCCGCACCATCCTGACTTCAATGTAGGATATACAGATTCCAAGACCTTCAATACAGAAACAGGATACCAACAACAGAGA
The DNA here is from genome assembly GCF_024139225.1 of Suncus etruscus. Lineage (NCBI taxonomy): Eukaryota > Metazoa > Chordata > Mammalia > Eulipotyphla > Soricidae > Suncus > Suncus etruscus. The sequence goes on from NC_064857.1 coordinate 35,945,204, forward strand.
CTGTGAAAAATATAACTGTATGGGCACTACAGACAATGATCAGGATTGGACAAACTAGTTTGCCTGGAGCCTAGAAAAGGTCTTATATCAGGAAACTTCAGGGGTAAGGTCTCCTTGTACTTAGGCCAAAAGCTTTTCCTTTCCATGACCCCCATACTTTGGTAGGCCCACGCAAACGATAATTGCCACTCTAACATTGTTTTTACAGTGCTCCTTTGACTCTAAACCTTTAAGAAACCACTAGTAAAAATATCTGGAACTGCACAAAAAAAAAATTTTTTTTTACATTACTGTTAACATATATGCTTTTAGTTAACTAGCATTCTGGGGGATAAAGGAGGGAGAAAGGGATATATGCTTGGGAACAGGGATGAAGGGAGGACAACACTGATGGTGATGGATATTCCCGATTCAATGTTAATATGTACCTAAAATACTACTGTGAAAGATATGTAAGTCATTATAATCCAAAAAATTGTTTTATTCAGAAATGTTCTTTGACTTACATGTATATTATATTAATTATATGTTATGTTATGTTACTACATTATGTTATGTCAAGTTTACCTCAATATGTTAATCAATTTTGTCTCTTGAATAAATTCTTACAAAAAAAAATATTTGAGGGCCCGGAGAGATAGCACAGAGGCGTTTGCCTTGCAAGCAGCCGATCCAGGACCTAAGGTGGTTGGTTCGAATCCCGGTGTCCCATATGGTCCCCCGTGCCTGCCAGGAGCTATTTCTGAGCAGACAGCCAGAAGTAACCCCTGAGCACTGCCAGGTGTGACCCAAAAACCAAAAACCAAAAAAAAAAAAAAAAATGAGAGCTACACCAGAGAGAGTTTGGGTGGGGGCTTTGACCTTCCGGCCTTCCAGCCCTTAAAGGATCTTTTTCCTTCCTGGGGGCTGGGAGGTTCTGCCAGCATGGGGTTTGGCAGCCCTGCGCCATGCCAAAGGTCTCTTTGACCAGGCCTAGGAAGGGGTGTGGGACATGGGTCACCCCAGAACCCCTCTACCTCCTTCCTTCGGAATTCCAGGGTTTCCCCTGGGCCACAGGCCTGCACAAGCCAGCGAGGTGGGTCCCTTGGAGGAGCTTATTGGTTACCCTAGGCTTTCCCCATTTCCCTCCTGGCTCCAGAGGGAGGGTTTCGGTGGGGGCTTTGAGCTTCTGGCCTTCTAGCCCTTGAAGGATCTCTTTCCTTTCTGGGGGCTCTTTCCTTTCTGGGGGCCAGGAGGTTCTGCCAGCATGGAGTCACCCTAGCACCCCTCTACCTCCTTCCTCCAGAACTCCAGGGCTTCCCCTGGGCCACAGGCCTGTGCAAGACAGCAACTTGGGAATAGCAGCACAATAGGTTCTGGCTTCAGGAATCTGAAACCCACCCAGGAGCTCTTTTTATTCCATTACTCCCTCACTCCTACCTCCTGTTACCCCACATCTAACCTTTTTTCTGTACTAATGATTTTTGTTTTGGCCAAGGTGGATTACATATTTTTTTTTTTTTTTTGGTTTTTGGGCCACACCCTGTGATGCTCAGGGGTTACTCCTGGCTATGCGCTCAGAAGTTGCTCCTGGCTTCTTGGGGGACCATATGGGACGCTGGGGGATCGAACCGTGATCGTCCTAGGCTAGCGCAGGCACCTTACCTCCAGCGCCACCGCCCGGCCCCTGGATTACATATCTTTCACAGTAATTTTTTGGGTGAAGTCTGAAGGCAACCTGTGGACGGCATGGCTCCACGCTGTAGGCTTTTTGGCCAAGCTAAGTGGAAGATGCAGTCTCGGCTGCCCCCCACAGCCTTCTCTCTCCTTCCTCCTGGTCATTCCTGGACACCTGCTCAGGGTCCAGCAAGTGGGTTCCGGTGAGGAGCAATTTAAAGGAGACTCCAGGCTTCCTCATTCCTGCAAGGGGCTGGGAGGGGACTGGTGAACTTCCTACTTGCAGCAATTAGGAAGCAAACATCTCTCTGGGAGTTGGAAGCTTCAGCAGGCAACACGGGGAGGACATGGCTCCATGTGTTCTTTGCTTGTCCAAATCACAAACCAAAGTGGTGTCTCGAAACAACACCCTCCCTCTTGACTCTAAAACATAAAAGGGGCACGTATATCTCCTTTGTATATCTCAGATGTATTCCCTTAATATCCATAACTCTTTTCAAATATCCTCATATAGTGACAATTTTGCCCACTGGTTTTGTTATTTGATTGTTTGATTTTCTCTCTTTGAGATCTGTTTTATAAGCAATACTGGTAGAAGAGTATTTCTATATAGATTTCATGTTTGAACCAAGTTACAGGGAATGTTGGACTTTATTCGTCAGCCCCCAGATGCACCAACAATATCTTGTGGCATTGCTTCTCTTTTGCATAGGCACATTAAAATGGGAAAATAATACATATGCAAACAAGTTCTTATCTAATAGAGATGGGAACACAAATTTGGTAATGCAGTTAGGCCTTATAACCTGAACATTGGCATAATGATTTGGTTTAGGCCTCAGAAGAATGGGCATTGCCCACACACACCTGAACAATTGATACCATCTATGGAAACAATCACAATTGTTACCAGGATCCAAGCCTCTACCAGGAAAGACCTACCACTGCTTTGGCACTGACTTACTCTAAAGAGTGCTCTCAACATCCAGGCGACTTAGCAACAGCCTGCTTGCAGGGCAGATCGCTCTGCATTTAATGGTATGCTGAAACTAGAGGATGCTCCACATCAGCCTGACATTGATGAAAGAAATGCACAGAATCCAGAGTCTTTAAATATAAGAATCTGATACCAACAATAGCTAAAGTGTGAAAAAGTTTCACCGGGACCATGGAGAATGACTTGGGTTGGACAGACTGGTATGCCTGGAACCCAGAGTCAGTCTTATGCCACTAAACTTCTGGGGTGAGGCCTTTTTGTAATCAGGCCAAGGATTTTTTTCCGTTTTCCCCGTATTTTTCTGGACCTATGCAAACAACGGTGATTGCCACTATCACACCTTTACTATGTTTTTTTACTCTTATCCTTTAAGGAAAAAAAATACAATTTACTGAACTTAAAAACAAATAACTGTAGTAGAATGCCTGTCTTGAATACAGGCAGGGGATGGGATGGGGGAAAAGGGGAATGTTACACTGGCGAAGGGGGTGTTCTGTTTGTGACTGTAACCCAACTATGATCATGTTACTTAAATAATATTTAAAAAAAATTGAGTACTACAGAAAGACAGCCATAATTAAAAAAAAAAAATAGAGCGGGGCCGGTGAGGTGGCGCTAGAGGTAAGGTATCTGCCTTGCAAGCACTAACCAATGACCCCAGCGTCCCATATGGTCCCCCCAAGCCAGGGGCAATTTCTGAATGCTTAGCCAGGAGTAACCCCTGAGCATCAAACAGGTGTGGCCCGAAAAACAAAACAAAAACAAAATAAACAAAAAAAAAATAGAGCATTGAGGAGCATGTAAAACCCAGAATCTCCATACACTGGTTGTAAAATTATATATGATCACTATTAACAGTCTGACAGTTCCTCTCAAACATAGTTATCATATCAATTAGCAATTCTACTGCTAGATATATATATATATATATATATACACACACACACACACACACACACACTTACTTATATATATACTCAAGCCACAGATAATACTCCTGTAAGGCAATACACCATGTCCTGCAAGTAGCTGGATCCAGTCAACCCTGGTCTGATTGGCACAACTACATGTGGTCCCCTGAGGAACAAGAATCCCTGGGAGCAGTTTGCAGTACAGCAAGCCCTGAGCAATATATTGGTAACCATAACCTCACTTCTGAAGATTCTTTTGAGTGCCATAGAACTCAAGTTACTAATCCTTTTTTCCTTTTATTGGTTTTTGTTTTTTGGGTCACCCCTGGTGGTGCTCAGGAATTACTCCTGGTTCTTGCGCTCAGGGGTCATTCTTGGCAATGTTAGGGGGACCATATGGGATGCCAGGTCAGCTGCATACTATCGCTCAAGCCCAAGTTACTCATCCTTAATAAATCCCAGTTGATTTTATTCAGCCACTGATGATATTGATAATCACCCCTCTTTTATACCAAGTTAGTGTAATATTTTCAACATTAGGACAATCTTCACATTACCCCCCCTTTTTAGTTTATGCTCTTTCAACACACATAGGAGCATACACACACACTTTGATTTATACTCTTTCTTTTTTTTTTTTTTTTTTTTTTTTTTTTGGTTTTTTAGGTCTCACCCGGCAGTGCTCAGGAGTTACTCCTGGCTCCATGCTCAGAAGTCGCTCCTGGCGAGCACGGGGGACCATATGGGACGCCGAGATTCGAACCGATGACCTTTTGCATGAGAGGCAAACGCCTTACCTCCATGCTATCTCTCCGGCCCCGATTTATACTCTTTCAACACACACACACACACACACACACACACACACACACACACACACACACACACACACACACACACACACACACACACACACACACACACCTGGATCAAGCCAGACACACACACTTCCTTTTTTTTTTATTTATACTCTTTCAACACACACACACACACACTCACTCTGATCAATCCCAGTTGATTGTGTGGAAGTCTCCAGCCCATTTATTCTATTTTGCCCACTGATTTTCTTGCATAGTATCCTCTACTGCAAAATCACCATGTGCTACCTGTTCAGTTTCTCACCAGTTACTGAACCTGGACTTTTTCCCTGAAAAGCATGCATTCTGGTCCATTCAGTTATCTTCCTGACATTTATCTCCCTGAGAGGGTGTCACACCCAGCAGTACTCAGGGGCTACTCTTGACAGTGTTCTGATGACCATATGCAACACCAGGGATTAAACTACAGTCGGGCCCAGAGAGAAAGCACATCGTTGTTTGCCTTGCAAGCAGCCGATCCAGGACCAAAGGTGGTTGGTTCGAATCCCGGTGTCCCATATGGTCCCCCATGCCTGCCAGGAGCTATTTCTGAGCAGACAGCCAGGAGTAACCCCTGAGCAATGCCGGGTGTGGCCCAAAAACCAAAAAAAAAAAAAAAAAAAACAAACCTACAGTCATTGTATGATAGTTACTTTCATCCCGTACTATTTCTGGCCTTTATCTTCCCAACTTTTTTTCATATTTTGTTGTTTGCTTTTTGGGACATGGTTGTGTTCAGGGATCACTCTGAAAGTCTTAGGGGAAAGACTACATGGGGTGCTGGGAATTGAACCCAGATAAGTAATATGCAAGGGAAGTATTCTGCCCACTATTGTTTGCTCCAGCCTTTATCTTCTTCAATGGGGAGAGGGTTGTGTGTGCCATACCAGGGATCACTCCTGGTGGGCTCAAGGGACTATATATGGGATACTGGAGATCGAACTGGTCAGGTCACATGTAAAACAAGTGACTTATCCAATACAATGTAACTCTGAACTATCATCTTCCTAATTTTTAACTGTAGGGATGCCTGTCTATCTTTTCTTGAACCTTTTACTTGTACTTCCTTACTCCCAAACTCATAATCTCATATATATCTCTATGGATTTAAAGAGCATTTACAATGCTCATTTTCTTTTTTTGTTTTGTTTTGTTTTTCAGTAGGGGCTGGAGAGATAGCATGGAGGTAAGGCTTGCTTGCTTCTTTTTTTTTTTTTGTTTTTGTTTTTGTTTTTGTTTTTGTTTTTGGGCCACACCCATTTGACGCTCAGGGGTTACTCCTGGCTATGAGCTCAGAAATCGCCCCTGGCTTGGGGGGACCATATGGGACGCCGGGGGATCGAACCATGGTCCGTCCTACACTAGCGCTTGCAAGGCAGACACCTTACCTCTAGCGCCACCTTCCCGGCCCCTGCTTGCTTCTTCTTGCATGCAGAAGGATGGTGGTTCGAATCCCGGCATCCCATGATCCCCCGAGCGCTGCCGGGTGTGACCCAAAAACCAAAAATTAAATACTTCAGTAAAATTTTTTTGAAAATTGTTTTATCTCTGGGCTGGAATGATGGCACAGGACATTTGCCTTGCATGCGACTCTACTCCGGACCCAAGTTCGATTCTCCACATCCCATATGGTCCCAAGTCTGCCAGGAGCAATTTCTGAGGCTGCAGTATGTGGCCCAAAAAACAAGCGGAGGGGAAAGGAGGAGAGAAAAGAAAATTGTTTTATCTCACAAAGGGGTCATTAGGTCTGAGTTTTACTAAGCTATTTGCTGCTAACTGAACATTCTGGGTTGTTTTGTTTATTGAGTTTAGTTGGTTTCTACTTTCCCATCTAATTTGGTGTGCTTCTACTGAAATAAAAGTATTGAGAAATTTGGAGGTGTAAGTAGCCCATGTGGCCAAACACACCAGGAATTCCAGGATTTATAGTATTGGGCCAATGAGTTCACATGTCAGCATGGATGCTGGGTCTTCCAGCAGTACCAGTGACGAGAGGAAGCTTAGTACTTGTTCCAAGGAGGGAAACAGGTGATATTTCTATTTACTTCAGTGTCTGGCTTATAGTATGCACTATTACGTGTCAAATGGAAGACCACATTCCACATTTCTAGATATTAAATTTAGATCCTCTTTGGCCTTTCTTCAAATTTCTGTACAATAGCTTCGATCCTGATTAAGTCCATCATAAAGTTGAAAATAGGGGCGATAGCGATAGCACACATTTACGTTTAGGAGCAATAGCACAGTAGGAAGGGCATTTGCCCTGCTCGCAGCGAACCTGGGTTTGATCCCCAGTATCCAATATGAATCCCTGAGCCTGCCAGGAGTAATTTCTGAGCCCAGAGCAAGGGGTAACCCAAGTGCTGCCGGGTGTGGCCCCAAAACAAACAAACAAAAACAAAAAGCAAAAATAACTCCCAGGTTGATAATACTGGTGAAATGGAAAATCAATGTCTCTGCCAAACATTTGAAGAATCACAGCATGGTATGTGAATGTTATACCATCATACATTTTGTTTGTTTGTTTGTTTGTTTGTTTGTTTTTTGTTTTGGGGCCATACCCGGCGATGCTCAGAGGTTACTCCTGGCTATGCACTCAGAAATTGCTCCTGGGGCCGGAGAGACAGCATGGAAGTAGGGCATTTGCCTTGCCTGCAGAAGGACAGTGGTTCGAATCCCGGCATCCCATATGGTCCCCCGAGCCTGCCAGCAGCAATTTCTGAGGTAGAGCCAGGAGTAATCCCTGAGCACTGCCAGGTGTGACACAAAAACAAACAAACAAAAACAAAAACAACAACAAAAAGAAATCACTTCTGGCTCAGGGGACCAAATGGGACGCCAGGATTGAACCCAGGTCTGTCCTGGGTCAGCCTTGTGTAAGGCAAATGCCCTACCACTGTGCTATCACTCCAGCCCCTATACCATCATACAGTTATTGTTGTTTTGTTTTTTTTTTTAAGTTAAATTACGGTATATAGGAAACATCTCTAATAGCTTTTTTTCTAATTTATTTTCTGTTTTGCAGTCATACCAGGTGGAGCTTGGAGACCACTTCTGCCAGAGCTTGGGGGGAAATGCAGTACCTAAGGATCAAACTTGGGCCTCCTGCACGTAAATACTTAGCTAGTTGAGATGATCTCTCTGGCCCTATACTTGATATTTTTAAATACACTTATTTTTATGGACTTTAATCTGAGACTTGGTTCCTGCTACTAGTCATATTTAGTACTACTGTCAATGGCAAAGGGCTTGTTTTTCTTGGGCTTTTTCTGTCATTTTGGTAAATTTTTTTTTACTGCAACTTTCATCTGTAGGAATCACTTAAGATTCTCTCTATGGCTTGCATTATGGATCTGTTCCTTCAAAGTGTTTTTTCTATTGTTCTGTCAATTGCTTCAGGAGCATAAAGGGGTTGAATAAATACATATAAAATATCATTTTGTTTTTTTTTTTTTTTTTTTAGCAGCCACATAGTAGTGCTGAGGGGCTACTCCAGGATTTGCTCTCAGGAATTATTCCTGGCAGTGTTCAGGGAACCATATGAGGTGCCAGGATTTTAAACCCATGTGGGTTGTGTGCAAGGCAAGAACTTTATCCACTCTACTGCTCCAGACCCATAACATTTTTTTTCTAACCCCTCCTTTCATTGCTATCTTTGAGATGACTGGGGTTGTGCACTTAATCATAGTACAAGCATACACTTGGCTGTGATGTGCTGGAGACCGAACATTTGATGAGGCACCAGAGATTTCAACTGCAGTGAGTGGGATCAAACTTTCATTGTCAAGTTTGCAGCGCTCAAGTGCTCTACCACTAGGTTAACCTCAGGCCCCTGAATAATTTCTCCTATTTATTTCTCAGGCTGGGGAATAATTTAATAGGCAGTATACAATAATATTTAAATCAAGGGCCAGAAAGATGGTACAGCAGGGAAGTGCCTGTCTTGTATGCTACCAACCCAGATTCAATCTTCAGTACTACTCAATTCCATTAGCCCTGAGCACAGAGCCAGGACTAAGCACTGAACAGAGCCATAAACACACCCCATAAAAACTCCACCACCACCACCACCACCACCACCACAATGCTGTTATTAACTACAAATCGCTCTCACTTCATCAAAAAATGTTATCAAGGGGCTAAGTAGTAGCCCAGTACATGTTTGCCTAGCATGCAGTCAACCTGAATTGGATCCCTGTCATCCCATATGTTTCACTTGAGGCTGCCAGGAGTAATTTCTTAGTTTCTTTTTTTTTTGGGGGGGGGGGGCCACACCCGTTTGATGCTCAGGGGTTATTCCTGGCTACGCCGGGGGATTGAACCATGGTCCTTTCCTTGGCTAGCGCTTGCAAGGCAGACACCTTACCTCTAGCGCCACATCGCCGGTCCCCAGGAGTAATTTCCAAACAGAGTCAGGAGTAACCCCTGAGCACCACAAAAATAAACAGACAAACAAAAATACTATGGAGTAAACACAAGGTAGAAGATAAATCAAAGGGATGGAGATGAAGCGTTGCAATCAGGAGGACCACCAGGTTTGATTCCCAGCACCACATGATCCTCTGATAGCGCTCCAGAAGCAGTCCTTAAAGCAGTACAGGGTGTGAACCAAAAACAAACCAAGTCCCTCTTAAATCCTACAGGTCCAGTCCTCTAATTACTGCTGGTTAATACTTAACTACTTCATTCCTTAACACAATGACATCACTACAAGAGACTAAAGTTTATTCCTAAGATATAGCCTTATCAGCCACATTAGTATTCTAATTAACAATATATGAGCCAGAGGCAAGTAGGGTATTTGCTTTGCACACAGCAAACTGGGGTCAGTCCCAGCACACATATGATCCTTAGTCCTGCCAGGAGTGACCTCTGAGTTCAGAAGCAGGAATAAGCCCTGAGTAGGACTGGGTAACCCCAAAAATAATACATAATTTAAGCTCCTTACTTGTGTCCCTTACTCCTGGCAGGGTCTGGGGGCCATATAGGATGTCAGAATCAAATCTGGCTTAGCCAAGGCAAAATCCCTACTCAGCAGTTCTCTCCCCAGACCTAAATTCAATGATTTAAACATTGCAAATCTATCAATATTTAATGTAAATCCAGGGCCAGAGCAATAGCACGGTGGTAGGGCGTTTGCCTTATACACGGCTGACCCAGGATGAACCTCAGTTTGATCCCTGGCGTCCCATCTGGCTCCTCAAGCTAGGAATGATTTCTGAGTGCATAGCCAGGAGTAACCAATGAGCATCACCGGGTGTGGCCCAAAAAAAACAATAAATAAATAAAAGTAATGTAAATCCATCAATAGGCCCATACTTAAACATTCCGGGAGTTATTTCAACCTATTCCTAGTCAGCCCAAGCAGAGACAAGAGATTTCTTATTTCCCTGACTTAGAGGATGACATTCTTTACATGTTCCCTAAGCCTTTTGTTTTTTTGAGTCACACCTGGCAGTACTCAGGGGTTACTCCTGGCTCTACTGTACTCCCATTGTACTCAGGGATCACTCTTAAGCAGGGTTCCAGAGATTATGAGTTGCCACAAAGCTTGAAGCTAAATCAGTCAGACACAAGCAGAACAAGCATCCTATCTGTTGAACTATCTCTCCAATCCTGAAAATAAATTTGTTTAAACAAATTTTTATCATATTATATTTTATGCAACAATAACAGGTATTTTAAAATGGAACTGCAAAGAATTTGTTATCTTTGTTTTTTGGGTTTTGGGTCACACCCAGCATCACTCAAGCGTTTACTCCTTGATCTACGCTCAGAATTCGCTCCTGGCAGGCTTGGGGGACCATATGGGATGCCAGGATTCGAACCACTGTCCTTCTGCATGCAAGGCAAATGCCCTACCTCCATGCTATCTCTCCGGCTCCGTGAATTTAATATTATCTAATATGCCATACTCAGAATCAAAAATGGTTGTCTATGGCCAGAGTGATAGCACAGTAGGTAGGAAGTTTGCCTTGTAGGTGTTGACACAGGTTTGATCCAGGGCATCCATGTGGTCCCCCAAGTCTGCCAGGAGAAATTTCTGAGTGCAGAGGCAGAAGTAACCCCTGAGCATCACTAGGTATGGCCCCAAAACTAAATAAAATAATGGTGGTCAAAGAGAGTTCAACAGGCTGAGTGAATGCTCTGAATACATGAGGTTGAGTTCAATCTGCAGCATATGGTTATCTTAAGCTCTAATGTGAGTGAGCCCAATGAACACCAAGTGGGAAACAGAACCAAGCACAGCTGTGTACGGCCCACAAATAAAAACAGTAACTGCAAAAAAAGAAAACTAATACTAGAGTGATCTTGCTGTCACCTTAATCCAGGGATCAAACTTGGCACTGATAATAGTGAGATAATAAGATATGTGGCTCTTGATATGAAACAGTGTGAAGCACATAGAATCTACTATAAAGAATTTTAATCAGAAACACAATTTATACAATGATGTCTAGGAAATAAAGGAACTCAAAAAAAAAAACAAGCTAAATAATACAGCATAGAAACAATAAGACAAGGCTATCTAAAGTGCAGAACATGCGGTAAATTCATCAATTTGGTCTCTTTTCAAGAGTTGATATATAAAGTATGTTAGGTTTGAGAGAGAGCTCAAAGGGTTAATAAGCATATTCTTTGCAGGCAAGAGACTAAGCACTGGCCCCTTGTGGTCCTGCTAGGAGCAACACATAATATGAAGCAGTTCTCTACCCCCCCCTCCAGTTTGTGATTTAGGAAGATGGGAAAAAAAAAAAAGAATGATTCAGATTAAGAGATATTCATCTATTTTATTTGTATTTGTTTTGTTTTAGGGCCACACCATCCCAAAACAATTATTCCTGGCTCTGCACTCAGAAATCACTCCTGGCAGGCTCGAGGATGCCGAGGCTTAAACTCATATACAAGGAAATGCCTGGCCACCGTACCATCGCTCCTGGCCCTATTTTATTAATTTTTTGGAATCGGGGTCACACCAGTCAGGGCTTACTCTGGCTCTGTGCTCTGGGACCACTTCTGTGGGGAACATGAGATGCTGATGACTGAGTTTGTTTTTTTGTTTGATTTTTGTTTTGTTTTCTTTGGGGGGCCACACCGTTTGATGCTCAGGGGTTGGATACTCCTAGCTTAGCGCTCAGAAATCGCCCCTGGCTTGGGGGGACCATGTGGGACTCCGGGGGATGAAACCACGGTCCTTCCTTGGCTAGCACTTGCAAGGCAGACACCTTACCTCTAGCGCCACCTTGCTGGCCCCTGATGACTGAATTTGGGTCAACAGCGTATAAGACACTGTACTCTCTCTCTGAGCCCCAGATTAGGAAATATTTATAGAGGTGGGGGAATAGTTTAAGTGGTCAGTAAAAATGCCTGACATATATAAATTCAATCCCCAGCCAACAAAACTACCCTGAGGGCTACTATGGTATTTTTTTAAATGGGCATTATGGTTGAATAGAAAACTTTCCTTATTTTTTGGGGGGGGTGTCACACCTGGCAGCGCTTAGGGGTTACTCCTGGCAGGCTCGGGGGTCATTTGGGACGCCGGAATTCGAACCACCATCCTTCTGCATGCAAGGCAAATGCCCTACCTCCATGCTATCTCTCCTGCATTTTTCCCTTATTTTTTAAAAACATATTCATGTTCTGGAGCTGGAGTGAGAACACAGTGGGTAGGGAGCTTATCTTGCATATAGCCCCTGGCATCCCATATAGTCTCTCAGCCCAATCAGGAGTAATCTCTGAGTACAGAGCTAGGAATAATCCTGAGTACAGATGGGTGTGACTCATCCTTCATAAATAAATAAATATTATTATTATTATTAGTTTTCTGTGGCTACTATAACAGATCACCATAAACTAATAGCTTAAACAATAACCTAGAAATGGGTCTCATTGGACTAAATTCCAAGCAACAGCAGGGCTTATAGACTTCTGGCGTTTTCTAGATAAGAATTTATATTCTTGCCTTTTCCAGCTAGAGGTTATTTGTTTCTCTCGGCTCATGGTCATTTTTTTTTGTTTTGTTTTCTTTTTTTTGTTTTTGGGCCACACCCAGTAACGCTCAGGGGTTACTCCTAGCTATGTGCTCAGAAGTTGCTCCTGGCTTGGGGGACCACATGGGACACCGGGGGATCGAACCGCGGTCCGTCCAAGGATAGCGCAGGCAAGGCAGGCACCTTACCTTTAGCGCCACCGCCCGGCCCCAGACATGGTCATTTTTTCTGATTTCATGTTACTGCCATATTTCTGACACACTTCTGCCTTTTAACATTTTGCAAACTCTGGGTTATATTGGGTAATCTAAAATGGCATGCAATTGTAAGGTCAACAGATTAAATTAAACACAATTAATTATATTATCTTTAATTCCCTTTTGTCAAGAAACTAAATATATTCCACATTCACAAGTTGTGGGCATTATAATGTGGGCATCCTGGGTAAAGGGGCATTATTGTACCTAACATAGTAATCATAAGGACATAAGAGGTAAAATACAGGTATTTTTGATTTTGCTTTTATGGCCACATCCAATGTTGCCCAAGGATTACTAATGGCAGGCTCAGGGAAAAATATGGGGTGCTGGGATCGAACCTGAAATAGCTGCCACGTAAGGCAGCCTTACCAGCTATACTCTTTCCAGATCCTAAAGTACAATTTTTATTGTTCAGAAAAAAAAGTGCTACTATTAATAAAGGAAATATAATAAAATGTTCATTGTTGACTCAAGAATTATGGGTTGGGCCCGGAGAGATAGCACAGCGGTGTTTGCCTTGCAAGCAGCTGATCCAGGACCAAAGGTGGTTGGTTCGAATCCCAGTGTCCCATATGGTGCCCCGTGCCTGCCAGGAACTATTTCTGAGCAGACAGCCAGGGGTAACCCCTGAGCACCGCCAGGTGTGGCCCCCCCCCACAAAAGAGAATTATGAGTTATTTTTATATTTTTCTATATATTTAAACATCTTCCATTTTTAATTAAAAAATTAAATATAGGGGCTGCAGAGAAAGCACAGCAGCAGGGCATTTGTCTTGAATGCAGTTGATCCAGGACAGACCTGGTTTCAATGTCCAGCATCCCATATGGTCCCCCAAGCCTGCCAGGAGCGACATGTTTTGTTTTGTTTTGTGGCCACACCCATTGACGCTCAAGGGTTACTCCTGGCTCTGCGCCCAGAAGTCGCTCCTGGCTTGGGGGACTATACTGGGGGATGGAACCAAGGTCTGTCCTAAGCTAGCACTTGCAAGGCAGACGCCTTACCTCTAGTGCCACCGCTCCGGCACCCAGGACCGACTTCTGAGCAAAGAGCCAGGAGTAAACCCTGAGCGCCAACAGGTGTGGCCCAAAAGCAAAACAAAACAATTAAATACAGAACAGATTATAGGAGTGACATACAGCAGGTAGGGCATTTGCCTCTCATGCAGCAGAACCAGGTTCCATCCCTAGCACCCCACTTACCCCCCCCAAGCAGTCAGAATTGTTTCTTGAGTACAGAGCCAAGAACAACCTGAGTACCACTAGGTGTGACCCAAAAAATATTTTTAAAAAACAGAATAGATTTCCCTCCAAAGGAAGAAACAAAAAAAAGTAATGCAAGAAGAACATGGCTAGTATGTGACATTCAACTGAAGAGCAATATTAGTTCTAGTGCTTATAATATCTTCTTCCCAATACTATGGAGTGTATTATTTACTAGCAAAAAAAAAAAAAACACACACACACACAAAAAAAAAAACACACACAAAAAAAAAACCCTGGTATTATTTACTAGGAGTATAGAGAATTAAATTACTCTTTACAGGGTTCATTCAAAACAATAGTATAGTAGCCCTGTACAGCTGACCCAAATTTGATCCCCAACATCTCATATGGTCCTCCGGCTCCCACCAGGAGTAATTTCTGAGTAAAGAACCAGCAGTAACCCATGAACATCACAAGTTGTGGCCCCCGAACAAAACAAAACAAAAAAATTACTCTTTTACAGACAGATGACAGGGCCTCATCTGAAGAGACAATCTATATAGCTACCACAGTCCTAATAATTGCTTCTGAACAAAAAACAAACAAACAAACAAAAAGAAAACAAATAAGGGACCAAAGTGATAGCACAGTAGTAGGACGAATGCAGGTTTGATCTCTGGCACCCCATATGATCCCCAGGATCATATGGGCCAGGAGCGATTTCTGAACGCAGAGAACGCAGAGCCCAGAATAAATCCTGAGCATCACCGGGTGGCCCCTAAAAATAAAAAACAAACAAACAAAAACCCCACCAAATAACCAATCTGGACTCCTTATTGTCCTATTCATATATATATAAAAAGAAATAGGGCCCAGAGAGATAGCACAGCGGTGTTTGCCTTGCAAGCAGCCGATCCAGGACCAAAGGTGGTTGGTTCAAATCCCGGTGTCCCATATGGTCCCCCATGACTGCCAGGAGCTATTTCTAAGCAGACAGCCAGGAGTAACCCTTGAGCACCACCGGGTGTGGCCCAAAAACCAAAATAAATAAATAAAAAAAAGTAGGGGTCGAAGAGGTGGCGCTAGAGGTAAGGTGTCTGCCTTGCAAGCGCTAGCCAAGGAAGGACAGAGGTTCAATCCCCTGGCATCCCATATGGTCCCCTCAAGCCAGGGGCAACTTCTGAGCACTTAGCCAGGAGTAACCCCTGAGCATCACACTTGTGGCCCAAAAAAAAGAAGGAAGGAAGGGAGGGAGAGGAAGAGGGAGAGGGAGAGAGAGAGAGAGGGAGAGGGAGGGAGAGAGAGAGAGAGAGAGAGGGAGAGGGAGAGGGAGAGGGAGAGGGAGAGGGAGAGGGAGAGGGAGAGGGAGAGGGAGAGGGAGAGGGGGAGGGAGGGAGGGAGGGAGGGAGGGGAGGGAGGGAGGGAGGGAGGGAGGGAGGGAGGAAGGGAGGAAGGAAGGGAAGGAAGGAAGGAAGGAAGGAAGGAAGAAGGAAGGAAGGAAGGAAGGAAGGAAGGAAGGAAGGAAGGAAGGAAGAAAGGAAGGAAGGAAGGAAAGAAAGAAAGAAAGAAAGAAAGAAAGAAAGAAAGAAAGAAAGAAAGAAAGAAAGAAAGAAAGAAAGAAAGATACAAGTAACTCAAGTAATACAAATACAAGAAATAAAAGTAGGGCCCGAGAGATAGCACAGTGTTTGCCTTGCAAGCAGCCGATCCAGGACCAAAGGTGGTTGGTTCGAATCCCGGTGTCCCATATGGTCCCCCGTGCCTGCCAGGAGCTATTTCTGAGCAGACAGTCAGGAGTAACCCCTGAGCATCGCTGTGTGGCCCAAAAACCAAAAAAAAAAAAAAAAAAAAAAAAAAAAAAAAAAAAAAAAACATAAAAAAGAAATAAAAGTAATTTCAAATACAGTGATTGAAAAATCTGGAGATAACATTTGCCCTCAAGAAGTAGTCTGACGGGCTGGAGCGATAGCACAGTACAGTGTGAAGGCATTTGCCTGGCATGCAACCAACACAGGACAGACAGCAGTTCAAAACCTGGCATCCCACATGGTCCCCTGTGCCTGCGCCATGGGTGATTTCTGAGCAAAGCCAGGAGTAACCCCTGAGCGCTGCCAGGTGTGATCCAAACTCCCCCCCCCCCCCCAAAGTAGCCTGACAGTAAAAATGACTTGCTTTCAGATATATGGACAATCTGTCTATAACAAAGATATCCAGTAAAATACAGTGGCACAAGAAAAGTCTTTTGAACAAACAGTGCTGAGAAAACTGGTTAATCATATAAAACAATGCATCTTGCTAATTATTGTGTTTTCTGGATTTTTTTTTTGGGGGGGGGAGTCACACCCAGCAGCACTCAGAAATCACTCCTGGCAGACTCAGGGGTTTTGGAAATCGAAACACAGTCTGTCCTGGGTTGGCTGCGTGCAGGGCAAAGACCCTACTGCTTGCTACCTCTTCAGCCCTGCATCTTGATAGTGATTTCACACCACACTAATTTGAAATAGATACAAGACCCTGATATTAGACCTGAAATCGTAAGATAGGTAGAAGAAAACAGGTAGAGTTCTTCATAACAATAACTTGAGAAGGATAGGATAGTTCAATGATTCAATACTATTGGCTAAGAAAACAGAAGCAAAACCAAATGGGACTGCATCCAACTAAAAAGTTTCTGAATTGCACAAATAAACAATGGTGCACAGGAGAGATCTTACAGCTTGTTGGGCCCTACCTTGTACGTGGTAGACCCGGATTCAATCCTTAGCACCACCACATATGGACCCTTGAACGTGGCAAGGAGTGATCCCTGAGCACAGCGCCAGGAGTAACCCTGGAGCACTGCCCGGTGCAGTTTCCCCATCTCAAAATATAGGAACTGGATCGAGAAGAATAGCAGTAACTCAGAATGTCTTGCAAACATTCATCCAATTGAGAATTCAAATCCCCAGTGTCCTACAAACACCAAATTCAATGCTGGCACTTCTGCTGTTTTCAATCCTCCAGTTGTGTGGATCTTCCAGTCAGGTGTATCTAAGCATTCCAAAAGGGGTACAATTTCTGGGGAGTAAGTTCAGCCACTAAAGTTCATGTGTTGAATCCAACTAATGGTTGATTTGTATGCCTCAGCAGTATGGTTCTTGGTGAGCACAAGTGCAAACACTACAGCTCTAGAGTACATAACTCAGAGAGCAACACAGCTGAATGTGCTACCTCCAGTCACATCAACACAGTGGAAATTATTCAACAATAAACACAGTGGAGAAGATAAAACCACATTTTTGTAATAGCCTTTAAGACTCACCTATTTGATAACAGGGAAATAAAACAGCTAAAAGGGCTGGAGCACATGATTTACAAGCCCAGTATCTCCAATGATAGAGTTCATGTATTTTTTTTCTTTTTCTTTTTTGTTTTTGGGCCACACCCAGTTTCTGGCTCTATACTCAGACACTGCTTGTGGCAAGGGTTGGTGGACGATATGGGATGCTGGGGATCAAACCAGGGTCAGTCCTAGGTCGACCGCAGCCAAGGCAAATGCCCTACCCGCTGTACTATTGCTCTGGACCCCTAATGTTTTTGGAGGCCACACCTGTTAGTGCTCAGGGATTACTCCTGGTAGGCTCAGGGGACTATGAGATGCCCCTGGTTTGAAATGAACCCAGGTCAGCCATAAGTCAAGCGAAGCGCCCTACCCACTGCATTTAAATTTTTTTTTTTTTTTTTGGTTTTTGGGTCACAGCCGGCAGCACTCAAGGGCCCATATGGGATGCTGGGATTTGAACTACTGACCTTCTGTATGCAAGACAAATGCCTTACCTCCATGCTATCTCTCCAGACCCTGCATTTAATTTTAAATCATATTTTGTTTTGTTTTGAGGTCACACTCGGCGGCGCTCAGGGGACCATATGGAATGCTGGGGGTTAATCCTAGATCCATCTCGGGTCAGCTGCATGCAAGGCAAATGCCCTACTATCTCTCCAGCCCTGTAATTTTTGTTTGCTTTTTTGCCATACTTCAGTTGTTCTGGGGGGGTTCAGCAGGGATATATAAACAGTTGCATGCAAGCAAGCATCTTTGTGGTTTGTTTTTTTTTTTATTTTGGTTTTGTTTTTTAGGTCACACCCGGCAGTGCTCAGGGGACCACATGGAATGCTGGGATTCGAACCACGTCCTTCTGCGTGCAAGGCTAACACCTACCTCCATGCTACCTCTCCGGCCCCAAGGCAAGCATCTTAATCTTTTACTATAATGTATTTTGCTGTTGTTTTTGGACCACACTTATCAGTGCTATGGCCTGACCATATAAGATGCCAGGATTTAAACCACCATGCTTATTTTTATTTTGGGGCCACACCCTGAGGTGCTCAGGGGTTACTCCTGGTTCTGAGCTCAGAAAGTACTCTTAGTGGGACAAGAGGGACCATATGGGATATTGGGGATTAAACTTGGATTGACTGCATGTAAGGCAAGCACCCTACCCACCTAATTATAAGCTCAGGCTCCGTTAATTTTATGTGAGGGTTTTATTGTTGTTGTTTTTGTTTGTTTTGGGGGCCACACCTGGTGACGCTCAGGGGTTACTCCTGCCTCTGCGCTCAGAAACTGCTCCTGGCTCAGGGGACCATATGGGACGTTGAGGTCTGTCCTGAGTCAGCTGCGTGCAAGGCAAATGCCCTACCGCTGTGCTATAGCTCAGGCCCCTCCAGTTAATTTTAAAGGAATAAACGCAATCACACAAAAAAGTCTTACAACAATGGTTTCCGGTATTTTGCACTTTTGCACTCTACTTGCAAAACAGAGTTGAATAAAATTACATTTATCTCCCACATAACTGGAATCAAACAGAATTTCCAAATTCTGTAAAGCAATGGCCCTGTTCCACATGCCTCCAACCTAACCTGATGCAATCTAACTTGATGAAAATCTACTAAAGATTTCCTAATGCAATCATGCCAAGCAGTTAACACTATACTTCCCCCCAAAAAAGAAAACTCTACCGTTTTCTAAAGTACCATTTTTCAGTCTTTTTTGTTTGTTTGTTTTTATTTTGGGCCACACCCGGTGATGTTCAGGGCTTACTCCTGGCTAAGCACTCAGAAATTGCTCCTGGCTTGGGGGACCATATGGGATGACGGAGATCCAACCATCGTCTGTCCAAAGTTAGCATGTGCAAGGCAAACATGCCCTACTGCCTGTGCCACTGCTCTGGCCTTCTAAATTCCTTCTTTGTCTGTGCAAAATATTCCCTAATTAATCATACTTCAATATTTCTTTTTTGTGGAAAGGGGTTTTGGAATACACCCAGTGGTGTTCAGGGGAACTTCTGTCAGGGACTAAACTGGGATTAGCAAAATGTGAAGTAAGTGCCTTAGTTAACCTTTGTACTATTTTTCCAACTCAAGGTGATTCTTTTCTTTTTTGAGGGTGGGGTGAGATAGGAAGCGCATATCCAGTAGTACTGAGGGTTTACTCCTGGCTCTGTACTCAGGGATCACACCTGGAGGGCTTGGGAATGGAACCCGGATTGGATGAGTGCAAGTCACATACGCTACCCAGTACTACTGCTCCGGCCCCATCTATTTCTTCATGCTGCTGCTCACTGCTATCAGAATTAATTCTCAGGGGATCAGAGATGTAGTATAGGGTGCTCACCTTTCACATAACCAACTCAGGTTCAATCTTCAGTACTATATATTATCCCTCAAATACTTGCCAGGAGTGATCCCTGAGTGCAAAGCTGGTGTAAAACCCGTAGCAACATCAGTTGTAACCCCCCCAAAAAAAGTATCAATTCTTAGGTCCAGGGGAATAGAATAGTACAATAGTCTACTATGAGTTTAAGTTTCTAGTGTTACACCTAGTAAAATTCTCGTAGCTCTGCTGAGATCTCTAGCATCAGAGTAGGATTGTGTACACAATACAGAGATGTGACTCATTAGGATACTAACGAAAAAGATACACAAGTGCCACAGCCAAAAAGATGTATTCCTGGCAAGCACAAACAAGCACCGTAACTAAAGGAGTACAAACACTAGTGAGCAGTGTGGTTCAATGTGTGAACACTGTATCTGATATGTGTACCCTGGCAAGCACCACAGCTAAAAGTTTATAAGCACCAGGCTGGCTGGAGCTATAGCACAGTGGTAGGACACTTGCCTTGCACGATGCCAACACTGGACTAACACAGGTTCAATTCCTGGCATCCTGTATGGTTCCCCGTGCCTGTCAGCAGTGATTTGAGTGCAGAGCCAGGAATAACCCCTGAGCACCGACAGGTGTGACCCCAAGACAAAAACAACAAAAAAAAAAAAAAAAAAAAAAAAAAAACGAACAACCCACCCTTTACAAGCACCAAAGCCAGCTATGTGTGACCCTCAGCTATTCCTTTCCCAAGAAAAGGAAGTCAGGAAATAAGAAAATAAGAAAATATCAACTTTTCCTTTTGAACAAAAATGTTTGGTAACATAGTTATTCAACTACACTAGCTTTCCTTGCCAATTTTTTTGTTGTTGTTGTTTTTGGGCCACACCCATTTGACGCTCAGGGGTTACTCCTGGCTATGCGTTCAGAAATCGCTCCTGGCTTGGGGGGACCATATGGGACGCCAGGGGATCGAACCACAGTCCGTCCTACGCTAGCGCTTGCAAGGCAGACATCCCAATTTTTAGGCTAAATCTTCACCAATACAACAAAAGATGTAATGAGTACTATTTCCTAAGTATTATTTTGTTTTGGGGTCACACTTGGCAGGTATCAGGGGGTTACTCTTGGTTCTGCACTCAGAAGTTGCTCCTGGCAGACTCAGAGGACCATATAGGATTCCGTGAATCGAATCCGAGTCCATCCTGGGTTGGCCAGGTGCAAGGCAAATGCCCTACCGTTATGCTATCATTCCAGCCCTATTTCTAAGAGTTTCTGAAAGATAGTCAAAACCTTCCCTGGTCTTCCTCCATTTCAACCTACAGAGAAGGACAATACTCTATACAAGTTGATCCCTCAGAATCTCTTGAAAATTTGTTGCTATACAAACTGTTTTTTATGATGACTGGAGATATCAAATACTTGGCTGCAATGGTCATACATTTTGGCTATAATGCACTGGACATTTCAACACTCAGAATCACAAAAGGCCACCTGGCTTCCATTTCACATGTAAGTAGTTGGTGCCAGATGTTTGACCTCAAGTTTTCAAGGCAAGTGCTCTATCAGTGAACTATCTCAGGGTCACCACTGTGTATTCAAACTCGAGACCCAAATTCTAAGTTTATGAATCAGAAAGTCTCAGGACAGAGACTAGGAAATGTTTAAAAGTGATTATAATGCACAATAAGGCATGAAACTATTTTCCTAGGGATCAGGAAAAATTTTAGTGTATAAGAATGAGTTTCTGGGGCCAGAGAGATAGCCTGGAGGTAAGGCGTCTGTCTGCCTTCCATGCAGAAGGACGGTGGTTAGAATCCTGGCATCCCATTTGGTCCTCCCTGCCTGACAGGGACGATTTCTGAGGGTAGAGCCAGGAGTAACCCCTGAGCGCTGCCGGGTGTGACCCAAAAATCAAAAAAGAAAAGAAAAAAAGAGTTTTGGTGGGGCCGGAGCAATAGGACAGCAGGTAGGACATTTGCCTTGTATGCATCGACCCGGGATCTATCCTCGATATCCCATATAGTCCCCCAAGTGATTTCTGAGTGCAGAGCCAGGAGTTGCCTCTGAGTGCCACGAAGTGTGGCCCCAAAATAAAACAAAAGAATGATTTTCTGTGTTATCATACATAACAAATCAACTTGGGCAGTTAAAGAAATATGTTCTTTCTGAGGTACTGCATTTTGGGGTATATATGTGTGTGTATTCTTTATGATCGTGTGTGTGTGTGTGTGTGTGTGTGTGTGTATGTGTGTGTATTCTTTATGATCCTCAAAGCTTTTTGGTCTCAAGACTAAATTTACAGACTCCCAGGATATATTACTTAAAAGCTATTACTGGGGCCCGGAGAGATAGCAAATCAGCGTTTGCCTTACAAGCAGCCGATCCAGGACCAAAGGTGGTTGGTTTGAATCCCGGTGTCCCATATGGACCCCCGTGCCTGCCAGGAGCTATTTCTGAGCAGACAGCCAGGAGTAACCCCTGAGCACCACCGGGTGTGGCCCAAAATCCAAAAAAAAAAAGCTATTACTATAGTAGTCATTATATTAGAAAATTAAAATAAGGATGAAGGGATAATACAGTAGGGTAGGGTACTTGCCTTATATTACCAACCAGGTTAGATCTCCAGGACTGCATATGGTCCTTTATGCCTTGCCAGAAGTGATTCCTGAGCAAGGAGTAAGTCCTGAGCACTGCTGACCATGACCCAAAAACAATAAAAAAAGAAACTAAAACAGGGGTCAAAGAGATAGCACAATGGTAGGACATTTGCCTCGCAAGCAGTTGATTTGAAATCCCATCATCCCATATGGTCCACCAGGCCTGCCAGGAGCGATTTCTGAGTTCAGAGTCAGGTCACACATTGCTGGGTGTGACCCAAAAACAAACAAACAAAAAAACCTAAAACAAAAATTTAAACATTAATTCATTACAAATAAAGCCCACATTCCATATTAGCGGCAATTCTTTATATATATTTTCTCCCCCAAAAGATTCATTTGTTGGCATTACTTTATACTCCCACAAATCTCTTTAATAGCTGGACTCTACATTCAGTCTGTTGTGAATAATACTTTTTCGTTTGTTTTTGACCCACACCCGGCAGTACTCAGTGGTTAATTTCTGGCTCTGCACTGAGAAGCTACTCCTGGCAGACTCAGGGGACTATATGGGATGCCAAGGATCGAACTTGGGTCAGACCTGTGCAAGGCAAGTGTCCTACTATTGCTATGGCCCAACAATAAATTAAGGCTTTTGAATAGCTACTTGTCCAAAGATGAAATACCATATGAACACATGAGATGTTTAACATCTTTAGTCATTAAAGCAACCATGTCAAGACCTGGGGTGTGGTTCAGCAGTGGAGTGTATGTCTGTCATATGTGAGGCCCTATGTTTGGTTCCTAGACCTGCTCCCACACTCCTCCCAACACACAATCAAATCAGAACCACAGGTGCTGGAGCTGTGGTGCAGCAGTAGAGCGTTTGCCTTGCAATGTGGCTGTCCCAGGACAGACTGCGGTTCAATCCCCCGGCGTCCCATATGGTCCCCAAGCCAGGAGAAATTTCTGAGCACATAGCCAGGAGTAACCCAAACATCACTGGGTGTGACCCAAAAGCAAACAATCAAAAAAATCAAAACCATAGCAAGACACTAATTCACAAAACTCACTAATATGGATAGAATAAAAATTTATTGGGGATAAAATGTAAGTAAGCTGAGAAAGAGTAGAGTGGTCTGTTAAAATCAAAATATTAAATGATACAGAACTCTGGAAAATGGTTTAGAGTTCCCCTGAGAAGGAGAATTAAGCAAAATGGAAGTGTTGTATTATACACTAATTCTGTCCGTATGTAAGAATCTGTATAAACTTGAAAAGTTATGCATACAAAAATCTGTACACAGATGTTCACAAAAGCAAGAATAAGAATCGGAGCAATAGCACAGTGGGAGGACATTTGCGTTGCATGTGGCCAACCCAGGATGAACAGGGTTCAATAGCTGGCATCCCATAAGGTCCTCTGGGCCTGCCAGAAGCAATTTCTGAGCACAGAGCCAGGAGTGTGCCACTGAGTGCCAACAGGTGTAACCCAAAACCCAAAATGAAAAAAAAAAAAAAAAAAGAAGCAAGAATCAGAATAGCCAAAAAGGTGGAAACTAAAATGTTTATCAACAAATACATGGATAAGCAAAATATGGTTATGTTAAAAAAAATTTTTTTTTGGTTTTTTTTGGGGGGCCACACCTGGCGTTGCTCAGGGGTTACTCCTGGCTGTCTGCTCAGAAATAGCTCCTGGCAGGCATGGGGGACCATATGGTACACCGGGGATTCGAACTAACCACCTTTGGTCTTGGATCGGCTGCTTGCAAGGCAAACGCCGCTGTGCTATCTCTCCGGGCCCTAAAATATTATTTGGGCTGAAAAAAGAATAAAATACTGATACATGTTACGACTGAACCCCCAAAAGCATTGTTAAGTAAAATTAAACACAAAATGTCACATTTTATTATTCCATATATAGAAAACACTGAATAAATAAATCCATTATGATAAAAAGCAGAGTAGCAGCTGTCAGCTGAAGAAAGAACAATGACTGTTTTTAGGGTGATGAAAAGTTCTGGAATTTAAGTGGTGGTAGCACATTATGAATGTACTGATAAAGCTTACAAACTATGTAATTTTATTACATAGTTAATAATGGTTATTTTTTTTTAATGGGGATTGGATCACATTTGGTGTGCTCAAGGTTTACTCCTACGTTGGAATTCCTTCTGGGGAAGTATATGAGGTAGCAGGGATTGAATCCAGATTAACCACATGCAGGGCAAACATCCTACCCTTTGTACTATTGCTCCAGACCCCAAATTATTAATTCTGTGTAATTCATATTTGATTTCAATTAATAAATACAAGGACAGAGATAGTACAGGGCTTTAGGTTCTTGCCTCACATATGGCAAGACACATGTTAGATTCCCAGTACCACAATGTTTCCTGGTCATCACTAGGAATGATTCTTAAACCAGGAGTTAGCCCTAAGCACCACAGGGTATGGCTCCCAAACCAACAACAATAATAGTTTCAAACTAACTAGCTAAAATGTAATGTATGAAACCTTACCAATAAAACCCACTGATCTGGGGCTTGAGAGTTAGTACAGTGTAGAGCCAGGAATAACCTCTGAGCACTGCTGGCAGCGGTTCCAAAATAAAAGAAAACAAAACAGGGGCTGGAGAGAGAGCACAGCAGTAGGCCATTTGCCTTGCAAGCAGCCAACCCAGGACTGATGGTGGTTCGAATCCTAGCATCCCATATGGTCCCCCGAGCCTGCCAGTAGCAATTTCTGAGTGTAGAGCCAGGAGTAACTGCTTGGGTGTGACAAAAAAAAAAAAAAAAAAAAAGGGATGCCGGGATTCGAAACAACTTTGGTCCTGGATCGGCCGCTTGCTTGCAAGGCAAACGCCCTACAGCTGCGTTTTATCTCCAGCCCTGAGAATACCTTCTAATACTAATTAATGCCTTCTAGTAGTAATCAGTACTAAGAATGGCACTTTTCTGCACTGATTCATATCAGCTTTATCATAGTATTATCAAATATAATGCTCTTCATAGTATTCTTCAGACTACAAAATCCTGTTCCAAAAAAAAATCTAAAATGATGTATTACTCCTAGTCCATTTAAATCTAGCTTAATTATTTCCCTTTTTTTAAAAAAAATTATTTCCCCTTGGGCCCCGAGAGATAGCACAGCCGCGTTTGCCTTGCAAGCAGCCGATCCAGGACCAAAGGTGGTTGGTTTGAATCCCGATGTCCCATATGGTCCCCCATGCCTGCCAGGAACTAAGCTATTTCTGAGCAGACAGCCAGGAGTTACCCCTGAGCACCATCGGGTGTGGCCCAAAAAACAAACAAACAAAAAAAAATATTTCCCTTTTGATTTCTAGAATGTGCTTCCATGACCCCTTCTCAGGGGTGAAGAAGCTAGGGGGTCTTAAAATTTTTTTTATAAAACCCAGATAGATACTAAGCGATAGCACAGCAAGCAGTAAGGTGTTTGCCTAGCATGCGACTGACCCAGAATGGACCTAGGTTCGATCCCCGGCTTCCCCCAAGCCAGGAGCGATTTCCGAGCGCATAGTCAGGAGTAATCCCTGAAAGTCACTGGGTGTGGTCCCCTCCCCCCAAAAAAAAATCAAACAAAAAACCCAGATAGAAAATATACAATTTTTTAGCAGTACCACACAAGTTGGGGGGAGGAGGTTTGGGAACCATTCCCAGAAATATTCACACTGGCAGTGTGAATCTAGCAGTTTCAGTTTGGTACTCTGGTCTGTTCAGGTCCAGAGGCACTAGGAGCCACCACAGCAGTAACATTTGGTGTTGTAGTGGGGGAGGGGAGCGCACATATGGTTTCAGAAATGAAACTTAAGGACAGACATGGGTTCTACCCCTTTGAGCTATTTCCAGCAGCACAAATAGTATTTTAGACTTTGTGCGCTCTACCAGAAAGGAGTGTAGCAGGCCGAAGAGATAGCATGGAGGTAGGGTGTTGCATTAATCCCTGAGCGCTGCTGAATGTGACCCAAAAACTGAAGGGGAACTAAAAGGGGTGTGTGGCTATTTTCCAACAAAATTTCTTTATAGGGGCCCGAGAGATAGCATGGAGGTAAGGCATTTGCCTTGCATGCAGAAGGATGATGGCTCGAATCCCGTCATCCTCATATGGTCCCCCAAGCCTGCCAGCCAGGAGCGATTTCTGAGCGTAGAGCCAGGAGTAATCACTGAGCGCTGCTGGGTGTGACCCAAAAAAACAAACAAAAAAAAAAGTTTTTCTTTATAAACATAGATGGCAGATCTAATTTGCTAACTCCTGACCCAGATCATTCTGATATATAGGTCAAACAATCCAGTCAAACTCAAAGAGATCTGCCAAAAGTATAAAAAGGTATTGACACAACAGAACCACATTACTGGAATCATTTTATTCAGCCTCACAATTTGATGGGGAAAAATGGATAGTACCAAAACCAGAAAGTCGAATGAGCATTTGTTGGAAATAAAAAATGATCCCACTTGAACACTAAACCCACAGTCAATGACAACAGAATTGATACCCAATTTACAACAAGCTGTACAAGTGGGGAACAGTTACACTAGCATTATAGTGGGTAAAGGAAGAGATATGGGATGCATGCTGGGAAAAGGGGTGGAGGGAAGACAACACTAGGGGTGGGAATGCCCCTCATTCATTGTCACTAAGTGCCTTAAATATTTCTGTGAAATAATTGTGATTCCCTTTAACCACAATATAAATTTAAAAAAAAGCCAGAGAGATAGCATGGAGGTAGGGTATTTGCCTTGCATGCAGAAGGACAAATCCCGGCATCCCATATTGTACCCCGAGCCTGCCAGGAGTAATCTCTGAGCGCTGAAGGGTGTGACCCAAAAACAAAACAAAACAAAAAAAAATGGTAGTCACAGACTGACTAGCTGCTAAAAACATATTTGCTTCGCTCTACACTAAAGTACTTAAATATTATCAAAATCCTTTAAAGGACACCTTTAATTTAAATAGTTCTCCTTTCATGAAGAGAAAACAAAAGTGATGTTTCTAAGATCTCAGTCTGTAATGACTAAGCCTGATTCGAGAATTTATTGGAAGGTTAATCTTATATCATATTGTACTAGCTTGTCTTTTTGCTTCTTTTTGGTTTTTTTTTTTGGGCCACACCCAGCAGTGCTCAGGGATTACTTGTGCTCTGCACTCAGAAATTGCTTTTTATTTTTGGGGGGGCCACACCCGGCGGTGTTCAGGGGTTACTCCTGGCTGTGTGCTCAGAAATAGCTCCTGGCAGGCACGGGGGACCATATGGGACACCGGGATTTGAACCAACCACCTTAGGTCCTGGATCAGCTGCTTGCAAGGCAAACGCCGCTGTGCTATCTCTCCAGGCCCTAAGTAACTGCTCTTGGCAGGCTCGGGGGACCATATGGGATGCCGGGGATTGAACATGAGTCCATCCGGGTTGGCTGCATGCAAGGGCTGCAAGCACAGCCCTACAGCTGTGCTATCGTTCTAGCTCTCATTTTTTTGGTCTTAATATAAGCTGCTTCAGATAAAAGTTCTAATAAAAATGGAAACACGGGGCTGGAGAGATAGCATAGAGGTAAGGTGTTTGCCTCGCATGCAGAAGGTTGGTGGTCCCATATGGTCCCCCGAGCCTGCCAGGAGTGATTTCTGAGCGTAGAGCCAGAAGTCACACCCCTGAGTGCTGCAGGGTGTGACCCAAAAGCCAAAAAAAAAAAAAAAGTAAACACCACTTTTTTTCCTACACTTACAGCTTCTTCTATATCAAAGTTTACCATACAAGTTTTCACTTGACAATATTTTAGGGGGGGCCACACCTGGTGGTGTTCAGGGGTGCACTCTTGGCTCTACACTCAGGAATTACTCCTGGCAATACTCTATGGACCAAATGGAATGCCCAGGGTCAAGCCTGGGTCGGCTGTGTGCAAGGCAAACACCCTCCCAGTTATATTATCTGGCCCCACTTTACTTTACATCTTTGTGTTTGTTTTTTTGAGAGGGCACACCCTGGGACACTGAAGCATTACTCCTGGCTCTGCGCTCAGAAATTACTCCTGACAGGCTCAGTAATTTCTTTTTGTTTGTGAAGCAAGATATTCTGTATCAAACCATCACCACTGTTTTAAAAAACTAGGAGCCTCTTAAGGGGCCCACATGCTAGACATATACTCCATCCCTTTGAGTTCCTCTCTGATACAAACATCACTTTTTTTCAAACATCATTTTAAAAACCATTAAAAAAAATCATTTCATGGGTCGAAGCTGTAGGACATTTGCTTTACACGCAGCCAATCCAAGCATTTCATATGGTCCCCGTGCATACCAGAAGTGATTTCTGAGGGCAGAGCCAGGAGTAACCCAAGTGCCGTCAGGTATGACCCTAAAACCAAAAACCAAAAGCAAAAAAAAAGGCATTTCATCAGGTCCCAGAGTATAGCAAGCATAAGGAGAGAAATTGAGTGATAGGGCCAGAGAGATAGCACAGCAGTAGGGCTTACAAGCGGCCAACCCAGGACCAATGGTGGTTCAAATCCCAGCATCCCATATGAGTTCCACCACCCACCCACCGTGCCTGCCAGGAGCGAATTCTGAGCACCGGTGGGTGTGCCCCCCCCCCAAAAAAAAGAAAAGAGATTGGAGTGGAGAAGAAACACAAACAGGAAATAATGGCAGCTAGGCGCCAAGTGGTCTCAGGTGCATGGTAGTGTTAAAAAAAGGACAGAACTAGGGACCAGAATGATAGCATAGTAGCAGAGCGCTTGCCCTGCATGTGGCCAACCCAGGAAGGACCTGGGTTAGGTTCCTGGCATCCCATGTGGTTCCCCAAGCCTGCCAAGAAGCTATTTCTGAGCACTGAGCCAGGAGTAAACAGAGAAATGCTGGGTGTGGCCCAAAATCAGAAAAAATAGAGGGGGTCCCCCGAAATAAATATCTAAGCTAAAGTCAATAACAATGAAAACATGAGACTCAAAACAGACCTGTTACAGATGGCAGGCTAGGAGCAGGGTTGGTGACATGGGATGCACTCTGGGAACATTGATGGACAGAGTCAACATTGGAGGTGGGATTGGCCCTGATATATTGTATGTCTGAAACCCAACTATGAAGAACTTTGTAAATCACAATGTTCCAATAAAATGTTTAAAATATATATTGAAAATCATTTCATCAGAATAAAAGTGATGAGGTAGTCAAAAGGCACATTTCACACTTCCTTCAAAACTATGTCAGCAACTACTAAACAGTAAGAAGGGCCTATATAAGAATTGAGAAAAAATAAATAAATAAAATAAAAAAAAAAAGAATTGAGAAAAATTTGGGGCTGGAACAATAGCACAGCAGTAGGGCGTTTGCCTTGCAAGCAACCAACCCACAACCAACCTGGGTTTTATTCCCAGCATCCATTATGGTTCCCCTATCAGGAGTGACTTCTGAAGGCAAAGCTAGGAATAACCCATAAGCGCCGCCAGGTATGGTCCTAACACCCCCCAAAAAAGAATTGAGAAAATTAAAAGAAAAATTAATAAAATGTGCTAGTATGCCTGTTGATAGCTACCTAAGCATTAGATTATTACCTTTAATCTACTCCCAATATTGAAAGTAAAAGGCTGCAAAAGATATATGAGACTCATCATTTTGTTTTGTTTTGGTTTTTGGGTCACACCCGGCAACACTCAGGGGTTGCTCCTGGTTCTCTGCTCAGAAATCGCTCCTGGCAGGCATGGGGGGACCATATGGGATGCAGGATTCGAACCACCTTTGGTCCTGGGTTGCCCCCGCTTGTAAGGCAAATGCCCTACCATTGTGCTATCTCTCTGGCCCCTAGACTCATCAGTTTTTAAGAAGGCAACAAATAGATTTTTAGAATAGATGTTAAGGGGCTGGAGCAACACTCCATCACTCCAGTCAATTTCTTCTGGTATCCTGTACATATACATCTTCTCACACATTTAATTCACATACCAAGGTGGTAATGAAGTTGGAGAGATAGTATAGTGAGTAGGGGATTTGCCAGTGATGACCTGGGTTTGATCCTGACATTCTGCCGTCTTAGATAATCCTCAGAGAACCACCAGGAATAATTCCTGAGTGCAGAGTGGAGGATAATCCTTGAGCATCGATGATTGTGGCCCAATACCTCCACCCTCAACCCAAAATAGTGGTGGATAGATATGTGTGTTCAGAAATTGTTGTTTTTGACAATGTGTTAAGAACACAATTCAAACTCTAATAGTATGTACAAATGACCAAATTAGTAATCCTTGACTGAAATGCAATAAATATTGGCTAAGCCAACTCAAAAGTTCCCTGCTATTCTAAACTTTCCTATCCATTATATGTGTGTATATATACATATATATATATATATATATATATATATATTCACCATTAATCTGAATGGTTGGATAGAAGCAAAAATACACATAGCACACGTATAGTACAATCTTCTATTTTTTTAAACTCCCCGACCCTCCAGTACAACCTCTTTTATAAATTTTCTCACTTTTAGAGAAATTTAAAAAATAAGATAAAGAAAATAGGGGCCCGGAGAGATAGCACAGCGGTGTTTGCCTTGCAAGCAGCCGATCCAGGACCAAAGGCGGTTGGTTCGAATCCCGGTGTCCCATATGGTCCCCCGTGCCTGCCAGGAGCTATTTCTGAGCACACAGCCAGGAGTAATCCCTGAGCATTGCCGGGTGTGACCCAAAAACCAAAAACCAAAAAAAAAAAAAAAAAAAAAAAAGATAAAGAAAATAAACTGGTGAATTTAAATAAAAACCAATGAAGATGGAAACATGCCAAAAGAAACTCAAAATCCTAACACTTGCAATGTCTGGAATTCTAGATCTCTAATTTTTCCTTCCTTCCATGTGCTATTTGACCTTCCTTTTGTACAACTCTAAACTCTACAGCAGATGGCAGGGAAGAAGACCACATTTTAAAATCTACTAAATAAACCAAAAAAAAAAAAAAAAAAAAAAAAAAAAGAAGAAGAAGAAGAAGAAAAAATTTTACCTAAAAAAAGTACCTAGTAAATATTATTGTTCTATTATCTGCCATCCTCTTGACACCCCATTCCTGTCCCCTTGGCAATCTTGAATTAGAAACCTTTCAAAGAAAGAAAAAACGTAAGTGATATCCATTAAATCTCAGTAGCATTCTATTTACTCATTCTCCTCTTCCTCTTGTACACACTTCACTTGGCTAGTGAAGCACTCTCTCATATTATCACAAATATCTGCTTTTTTTAAAGATAGCAAGGAAAAAATGTTTATACATGTATCAAAGGATATTTTTCCTCCTTCAGTCTTTCCCTTTTCCCTGTCCATCAGCCCATCTAAGCAGAGATGATGCAGACTTCCTTATATAATAGTCTGTGATTTCCTAGACTGCAGGCCTTTCCCTTTGTGTTCTGTATACACTTACACACACGAGCGCGCGCACATTCTCATTGCTTTGCAGCCCCTGGCAGGATGCCAGCACTCAGTCAGCTGGTTGACTCCATTCACAGAGCAGGATTGGAGCTGACATGGAAAAAGGAGGGGTGGTGAGGGGAAGAGAGAGCTAGAACCATCACTGCTATAGACAAAAGAAATTTAAAAAAGAAAATCTTGGTATAATGCTCCTTTTATAGCACTTCGGTTAGAAGAAAACCAGAAGCTAGTGATCGTTACAGTAAATGAATGAAGCAGAAAGGTTGAGAATCCAAATGAAAAGGAATTAGTATGAAACTATTATATTGTGCAACACATTTTTTTTAAAAACAATGGTATTTATTACTTTAATATCATCAGAAACCGCAGCGTTTAACTCAGCTTTTATAAACATACTCAGAAAGAACTCAGAATTTTTCTGAGTTTCTGCTTTTAAAAAAAGATGGAAGGGGAAATAAGACAGTTAAATGTACTTACAGGTATACATTTTTCTGCTCCCTCCTCTAGCTGCCAGGAAAGCTGGAGATAAGGGAGGGAGAGAAACAGAAAAAGGAAGAAAAGAAGGAATAAAGACAGGTTTAGGGGTTTTTTGGGGGTGGTAGGGGACGTGGATAGGGTAAGGTCCCCCTTTTCTTTTCTATCACAAGACCAAAGCACAGGAGCAGCCCCAGCCTCATACATGCCACCCCCTTAAAAGATCTGCACGAACCCAGACTCCAAGCGGGCACTGCCCTGCCAATCACATGGCGTACTGTTATATTAAACAAAAGAAACAGGGGATGCTTACTTTTACCCATGATGCCTAGCGGGGGCAAGAGTGTGGGGGAAGAAAAACCAGTTGCAGCCGGTTTATAACCTCAGGACATAGAATTATCTTTAATTTTTAAAAAGTCATTTCTAGTACAAAAGTCAGTTAGTCTGCCCATCCAAATTACCCCACCCCAATTTTTATGGCCTAGTGCCAAACTTTGCTTTCATTCATGAAAGCTAGTCTCAAATCATGAGACTTTAACTGTTTCGTTTCCAAAGAGCATATCCAAGAAAGGAAATAATGAATAGTAAAACCTAAACACATCACAAATTACAAGACTAAAGATATACTGCTAAGAAAGTTTTTTTTTAATTTTCTTTTTTGGTTTTTGGGTCACACTCAGCAATGCTCAGGGATTACTCCTGGCTCTGTGTTCAGGTTTCACTCCTTGTAGGCTTGGGTTATTGTAAGTGGTACTGAGTATCAAATCCAGTTGGCTATATGCAAAGCAAGCATCCTACCACTGCACTATCTCTTGACCCTAAGGTTTTTTTTTTCTTTTTGGTTTTTGGGCCCCGCCCAGCAGCTCTCAAGGGTTACTCCTGGCTCAGTGCTCAGATCGCCAGGATTCAAACCACCTTTCGTCCTGGGTCAGCTGCTTGCAAGGCAAATAGCCTACCGCTGGGCCCGGAGATGATAGCAAATCGGCGTTTGCCTTGCAAGCAGACGATCCAGGACCAAAGGTGGTTGGTTCGAATCCCGGTGTCCCATATGGTCTCCTGTGCCTGCCAGGAGCTATTTCTGAGCAGACAGCCAGGAGTAACCCCTGAGCACCGCCGGGTGTGGCCCAAAAACCAAAAAACAAAAAAACAAAAAACAAAAAAACAAAAAAACAAACAAAAAAAAACAAAAAAAACAAAGAAAAAAAACAAAAAAACAAACAAACAAAAAAAACCAAAAAAACAAATAACCTACGGCTGTGTTATCTCTCTGGTCCCAAGATTTTTTTCTTTTTTTTTTTTTTTTATTTCTTGTTTTTTGGGTCACACCTGACAGTACTCAGGGGCACTCCTGGCTCTACACTCAGGAATCACTCCTGGCGGGGCCGGGCGGTGGCGCTGGAGGTAAGGTGCCTGCCTTGCCTGCGCTAGCCTAGGACGGACCGCGGTTCGATCCCCCGGCATCCCATATGGTCCCCCAAGAAGCCAGGAGCAACTTCTGAGCGCATAGCCAGGAGTAACCCCTGAGCGTCACAGGGTGTGGCCCAAAAAAACAAACAAAAAAAAAAAGAAATCACTCCTGGCAGGCTCAGGAGACCATATGTGATACCAGAATTCAAACCACTGTCCTTCTGCATGCAAGGCAAATTGCCCTACCTCCATGCTATCTCTCCGGCCCCTGCCCCAAGATTTTTTTCTTGAAGCTAATAGCTCTATCAAGTCACATACTCAGAGCATTTGACCCCACAACTAATACAAAACAAAGGAAAAGTTTACAACAAAGTTATAACGCTATAACCATACTTTACAAGTAGCTTAAGCCCATGTTATATATCTTTACAATTTAAATATTTTGCCTTGCACATGACCAATGGGGTTCAATCCCTGGCACCCCACAAGGTCCCCATGTCCCTTTACAAATGATCCCTTAGGGCCAGAGCAATAGCACAGTAGCAGGGTATTTGCCTTGCACACTGCCGACTGAGGACAAATGGTGGGTGGTTGGATTCCCGGCATCCCATATGGTCCCCAGTACCTTGCCAGGAGTGATTTCTGAGCACAAAGCCAGGAGTAACCCCTGAGCACTGCTGGGTGTGACCCCAAAACAAAACAAAAAAATTTTTTTCAGTAAACAGTGACCTAAAAAATGGATACAGACAGTTTTGAGCACTAGCATAAGGCATTCAAGAATTTACAAGTGACAAAGAAAACTCTATTATCTGCTAAATAAATTAAATGATGTTATACTGTTTACCACATTATGTCACTTGTGAATTCTTAAATTAATTTGGGCCCGGAGAGATAGCACAGCGGTGTTTGCCTTGCAAGCAGACGATCCAGGACCAAAGGTGGTTGGTTTGAATCCCGGTGTCCCATATGGTCCCCCGTGCCTGCCAGGAGCTATTTCTGAGCAGACAGCCAGGAGTAACCCCTGAGCACCGCTGGGTGTTAACCCAAAAACCAAAAAAAAAAAAAATTAATTTTACAAGATAAAACTTAATATCTGAGGGGCAAAAGTGAGAGTTCAAAGGGCTGGGGCACATGCTTCGTATAGGGAATGAATTCAATTCCCAGCGTCATATGGCCTCCTAATAAGTGCAGCATGCATAGCCCTGATGAACCTGAGCAACAGCAGGGAGGCCCAAAAGAAAAACAAAAACCAAAATTTGATGTCTATGAAAATAGGGCAAGAGAGTAATTTTATCTTAAATCATTTATACAAGTTCAATTATGAATTTGTTTCTTTTTTTATTTTATTTCTAGGCTATAGCCAGTGATTCTCAGAGCTTTGTGCTTGCTCCGTACTCAGAGATAACACCTGGTAGTGCTTGGGGAATAATATGCAATGCTAGAAATCAAATCTGAGTGAACTATATGCAAGGCTAACACTCTATTGTAGCTTCGGTTCTCAACTACAAATTTAAAACTGGCTAGTCCAACATTCAATCAAGATAGGGAAGATTGGGACTAAGGAGACTGTATAGGAGATAAAGCACTTGCCTTGAATGCAGCTGTGACAGCTGTGACCTGGGTTCTACTCCAATCACCATAAATAGTCAAGTCTCTCTGAGCACCACCAGGTGTCACACTTGAGCACAATCAAGAATAGCTTCGAAACAGCACAGGGACCTGAATACAGAGCCTTGAGCAACTTCTGAGCATCACTGGAGCATATGTCCCCTCTCCCTAAAATAAATAAATAAAATACTTTGCTGGGAGGAAGGTGACAGGGAGGGGGTGCCTCTGGGCCACACACTGTAGTGCTCAGGGATTATTCCTTCCTGACTCTGAGCATGGGATCATATGCAGTTCTGGGGATAAAACTGGGGCCAGTCATATGTAAGGCAAGCACCAAAACCTCTTATTCTGTCTTTAGTTCCATGGGTGCACTTTTACCAGTTTTTAACACATCGGTGTTTGCCTTGCAAGCAGCTGACCCAGGACCTAAGGTGGTTGGTTCGAATTCCGGCGTCCCATAAGGTCCCCCGTGCCTGCCAGGAGCTATTCTGAGCAGATAGCCAGAAGTAACCCCTGAGCACCGCTGGGTGTGGCCCCAAAACCAAAAACCAAAAAAAAAAAAAAAGTCCAAGATACCATCAAAAAATAGGGAGTGGAAGTGAGCAGATACTTCAAGATGACATACAGATGGCCAACAGATGTATGAAATGTTCATTACTTATCATTCAGAAACTGCAAATCAAACTGACAATGAGGTATCAACGAGTTACCACCTCACAACATGTGAAAATGGTCATCAGAAAAAATGGGGCCTGGAGAGATAGCACAGCGGTGTTTGCAACGCCCATCCAGGACCAAAGGTGGTTGGTTCGAATCCCCGTGTCCCATATGGTCCCCCGTGCCTGCCAGGAGCCGTTTCTGAGCAGACAGCTAGGAGTAACCCCCAGCAATGCCGGTGTGGCCCAAAAAAAAAAAAAAAAAAAAGAGCCAGTCTCATTAAAAAGGGAGAGGGGGAGAGAGAGGGAGAGGGAGGGAGGGGGAGGGGGGGAGGGAGAGGGAGGGAGGAGAGGGAGAGGGAGAGAGGAAGAGAGGGGGGGAGAGAGAGAGAGACAGACAGACAGACAGACAGACAGAGAGACAGACAGACAGACAGACAGAGAGAGAGAGACAGAGAGAGAGAGAGAGAGAGAGAGAGAGAGAGAGAGAGAGAGAGAGAGAGAGAGAGAGAGAGAAAGAGAGAGAGAAAGAGAAAGAGAGAAAGAGAGACCCAAGCCCCTATTGGTGGAACAGCTACCAGATTCTATAGAAAACAGTATGGAGACTTCGCAAAAAATTTTAAATAAGAGCTTCATCTGACCCAGCAATTGCATTTCTTGGCATTTACCAAGAGCATTCATTTTTTTTTTTTTTTTTTTTGGTTTTTGGGCCACACCCAGTAACACTCAGGGGTTACTCCTGGCTATGTGCTCAGAAGTTGCTCCTGGCTTGGGGGACCATATGGGACACCGGGGGATCGAACCGCGGTCCGTCCAAGGTTAGCGCAGGCAAGGCAGGCACCTTACCTTTAGCGCCACCGCCCGGCCCCATCAAGAGCATTCATTTGAAAAGATAGTTGCATTCAATATTCACTGCAGGTTATTCACAATAGATGAGACTGGAAACAACCCAAGTGCCCAATAATAGGTGGATAAAGAAGCTGTCATAATTTCTTAATTGAATACCACTCAGCTATAAGAAAATATTAATTGGGACCAGAGATAAGAAATTGTTCAACAGGCTAAAGCGTTGCACATAGGAAGCCTAGGTTTTATCTGAGTAAAGAGCCAGGAGTAGCTGCCCTTGAGCAAAAATGGGCGTACTCCATCCCTCATAAAAGATGAAATATTGCAATTCGTGGCAACTTGGATGGAATTGGAACGCATCATAATAAGAAACAAGTCAAGGGGCCAGTAAGGTGGTGCTAGAGGTAAGGTGTCTGCCTTGCAAGCACTAGCGTAGGATGGACCGCGTTTTGATCCCCCGGCGTCCCACCATATGGTCCCCCCAAGCCAGGGGCGATTTCTGAGCGCATAGCCAGGAGTAACCCCTGAGTGTCAAACGGGTGAGGACCAACCCCCCCCCCAAAAAAAGAAAGAAACGAGTCAAAAGAGCAACAAATATTGAACAACACCACTTTTACATGCAGCATAATGAAACACAATTAGAGAATAAACAGAAGCCAGATAACAGACCTTCAGAATCTGCCTATAGGATTGACTTCACAAAATAGGGGGGGAGGGGAATTGGTTACATAGGGACAGCGGTAGAGAAATCCTGGTAGTCTGGTGGCAGTTAGGTTGTAGCAATTTTTGATCCTGAAACATTAACAATATTGTATGTAAATCAGTGTCTAAGTAAAGTGCAAGCTGGGTCTATAACTCAATAAAAATAATTTCACGGGGCCGGAGAGATAGCACAGCAGCGTTTGCCTTGCAAGCAGCCAATCCATGACCAAAGGTGGTTGGTTCGAATCCCGGTGTCCCATATGGTCCCCCGTGCCTGCCAGGAGCTATTTCTGAGCACACAGTCAGGAGCAACCCGTGAGCACTGCCGGGTGTGGCCCAAAAACCAAAAAAGTTTTCACACAGGGGTTGAAGAGATCATAGGGTATTTGCCTTGTACACAGCCAACAGAGATTAAATTCCTAGCACCCCAAACCCCATTAGATGTGATCTCTGAGCTTAGAATGAGAAGCCCTGAGCACTGCAGGTAAAAAGAATGGCATACATACACGGGAGGCTAGGGAGATAGCCCAGTGATCAAGGGTGCGTGCCTTGCATGTGTAAGTTTAATTTGGATAGCCTGTAAGCAGCACTAGCATTGTCCTGGTGGCATCCACCACTATGAACCTAAGCATTAAGCAAGCTGCTGAATACTAACAGAAAGTAACCCCCAAGAAGCATGAGCACTACATGGAAGGCTAAAAAATTAAAAGAGCAAGTAAGAACATAAGACAATGAGAGGATAGCATGGAGGTAAGGCTTGCTTGCTTCTGCTTGCATGCAGAAGGACAGTGGTTCGAATCCTGGCATCCCATATGTTCCCCCAAGCCTGCCAGGAGCGATTTCTGAGCGTGGAGCCAGAAGTGACCCCTGATCGCTGTCAGGCGTGACCCAAAAACCAAAAAAAAAAAAAAAAAAAAAAAAAAAAAAGAACATAAGACAATATTGAACGGGGTCGGAGAGATAGCATGGAGGTAGGGCACTTGCCTTGCATGCAGAAGGACGGTGGTTCGAATCCTGGCATCCCATATAGTCCCCCGAGCTTGCTAGGAGCAAGCGATTTCTGAGCCATTGAGCTAGGAGTTACCCAAATCCCGGCATCCCATATAGTCCCCCGAGCCTGCCAGGAACGATTTCTGAGCGTTGAGCCAGGAGTTACTCCTGAGCGCTGCCAGGTATGACCCAAAAACCAAACACCAAAAAAAAAAAAAAAAAAAAAGACAAAATAAAAACACAATATTGAACAATGAGTAACAAATCCCTGATATTGGAATACAAAACTTGGAGACTTGGAGACAGGAGGAAAGAAGACTAGAGATAATAGAATATAGTGGTAGAAGGTCTTAAGTTGTTTATAAAATACCAAAATCTTAAGCTTTCTCTTAACTTCCTAAACTATAAGATCTAAAAATTAAAAAGGCATAGAGGGGGGGCCGGGTAGGTGGCGCTGGAGGTAAGGTGTCTGCCTTGCAAGCGCTAGCCAAGGAAGGACCTCGGTTCGATCCCCCCGGCGTCCCATATGGTCCACCCAAGCCAGGGGCGATTTCTGAGCACATAGCCAGGAGTAACCCCTGAGCGTCAAACGGGTGTGGCCCAAAAACCAAAAAAAAAAAAAAAAAAAAAAGGCATAGAGGGGCAGAAGAGATAGCACAACAGGTAATATGCTTATTTTGCAAGCACCCAACCTGGGTTAGACCATGAGTAAAGTGCCAGGAGTAAACCATGAGAACCACGAGATATCATAAAAACCAACCAGAACCCCCGCCCCCCCCACACACACACAAATTAAAGGCCAGAGAGATAGCACGGAGGTAGGGCATTTACCTTGCATGCAGAAGGACAGTGGTTCAGACCCCGGCATCCCATATGGTCCTCTGAGCCTGCCAGATGTGACCCCAAAACCAAAAATAAATAAACTATTTATAGTTTAATAAACAAATAGATAAAATAAAGGTTTTAAAAAAATTAAAAGATGGGGCCAGAGAGATAGCATGGAGGTAAGGCGTTTGCCTTTCATGCAGGAGGTCATCGTTTCGAATCCCGGTGTCCCATATGGTCCCCCATGTCTGCCAGGAGCAATTTCTGAGCACGGAGCCAGGAATAACCCCTGAGCACTGCCGGGTGTGACCCAAAAACCACAAAAAAAAAAAAAAAAAAAAAAAAAAAAAAGAAAGAAAGAAAATTAAAAGATGGGCCAGGAAGGTGGCACTAGAGGTAAGGTGTCTGCCTTGCAAGCACTAGCA
Organism: Suncus etruscus; assembly: GCF_024139225.1. Classification (NCBI taxonomy): domain Eukaryota; kingdom Metazoa; phylum Chordata; class Mammalia; order Eulipotyphla; family Soricidae; genus Suncus; species Suncus etruscus. The sequence goes on from NC_064857.1 coordinate 35,984,681, forward strand.
TAGGACGGACCGCAGTTCGATCCCCGGCGTCCCATATGGTCCCCCAAGCCAGGGGCGATTTCTGAGCGCATAGCCAGGAGTAACCTCTGAGTGTCAAACGGGTGTGGCCCAAAAACCAAAAACAAACAAAAAAAATTAAAAGAATATAAACCAGGTTTTTATTTCCACCAACACCAAAAACAAAGGAAAAAAAAAAACTTCACACATAAAGGCCCGGCATTTGGTCCCCAGCGGGCGCATACATACTACACACTATTAAATTATTGCTGTTATCATTAGTCATTAATTATCCAACATTAAAGCAGTTAACACAGTACTGTATGTTTACCAATATCTGCCTCTCAAGTGATCCGAAGTTTTGTTGTTTTGGGAACACAACCAGCGGTTCTCAGGGGTTACTCCTAGCTCTGCACTAAGAAATCGTTCCTGGCAGGCTCAGGGGACCATAGGGGATGCCGGCAACCGAATCTAGGTCTGTCCCAGATTGACTGTGTGCAAGGCAAATGCTCGATCTACCACTGTGCTCTCTGGCTCACTGGCATCAGTTTAATTCCTGGCACCATTTGATTTCAAAACATCATCAAAAAGAAAAAACGTTAGATAATTATTTATTTTGGGGGCCGGTGAGATAGCCTAACAGTAGGGCATTTGCCTTGCACACAGCCAACCCAGAACAGATGGTGGGTTTGCATCCAGGCATTCCATATTGTCCACCGTGCCTACCAGGAGTGATTTCTGAGCACAGAGACAGGAGTAACCCCTGAGCATTTCCGATGTGACCCCCCCCCCCCGGGCAAAGAAAATAATATATTTTAATTAATATTATAAATATCTGCTAAAATTGTAGTTTTTGTGCTTTTAATGTCACATAACTTGTCGACTAGAAAGGTAGATAGTTCTAGTAGGAAAGTACATGCCAAGCATATGTGTGTGTGTGTGTGTATATATATATATATATATATATATATATATATATATATATATAAATAAAAGACCCTGAATTAAATCACCAGCAAGGATGCAATGGCTAGCTCCCTCAAGCTCTAAGGGGAAAGCTCTAAAAAATTTTTCTAACCAGGGGGTGCCGAAGAGATAGCACAGTGGTCTGGTGTTTGCCTTGCACAAAGCTGATTCAGGACGAATGGTGGTTCGAATCCCGGCATCCTATATGGTCCCCCAAGCCTGCCAGGAGCGATTTCTGAAAAAAGAGCCAGGAGTAACCCCTGAGCGCCACCCTGTGTGTCCCCCACAAAAAAATTCTAAATAGAGGTCAGAGATAAAGACACAATATAGTGATAGAACATGCATAGCACCATGCTGACCTGGGTTCAATCCCTTGCATCCCATATGGTCTCCTAAGTGACTCCTGAACATAAAGCCAGAATAAGATCACAAGTGCTAGCACAATGAAATAAGTGTGAGTTAAAAAAAATAATTGGGGGGGGGGGGGGGGCCAAAGCAATAGTATAAAAAAAAAAACTTGCCTTGAATGCAGCTGACCCAATCCGATCCCAACCATCCCATATGGTCCCCAGAGCACCGCCAGGAATGATTCCTGAGTGCAAAGCCAGGCATATCCCAAGCACTGCTGGGTGTGGCTCCCTCGCAAAATAGAAGGAAAGTATATCCAATAGTGTCCTGGCTGTGCTCAAGAGCTTGGAGAACCATATGAATGCAGGGGATCAAACTCAGGTCAGCTGCATGCCAGGGAAGGATTGTACTAACTTTTATTTTGTCTCAAAGAGAAGAATTAGAATCCTGTAGAAGATACTAAATACCAAACTAATTAGGTATGGAATTCCCCAGGGCCTTTGGGAAAGTAAACTACCCTCTCATCAAAAAGATGATTCCAGAGACTTTTTTGCCACATGAACAGTTAAATAATTGGCGTAATTTATTCCCTTTAAAGTGATTAAATCATTTGAGAATATCATGTGAAGGAATTTTTTTATTCAATACTGAAATCAGCAGAAGTTGTTATGGCCTCTACAACTTTATTTTCTGTAAACTCAGAAATAAACATATAAGATGTAGGAGAAAAAAAAAGTTCTTCCTCATGTATTTGTTTTGGGGCCACACCTGACAGTGCTCAAGGGTTATTCATGGTTTTGTGCTCAAAAGTGACCTCAGTGCTGCTCATGGGGTCACTTATAGCACTGAGGACTTGAACCAGTGTTGTGGCCAACATCTGCTTTCTTTCTGCCCCCCAAATTTGTTTATTCACTTTTACCACCACTACTATGAGTGTCATTTTTTTGTTTGTTTGTTTGTTTTGGGCCATACCAGGTGACGCTCAGTGGTTATTCCTGGCTATACACTCAGAAATCACTCCTGGCTTGGGGACCATATGGGATGTCAGGGGATCAAACCGCGGTCCATCCTAGGCTAGCGCTTGCAAGGCAGACCACCACTCTGGCCCCACTGTCTTATTTTTTTCTTAAATTTCGTCATTGTGTGGGGCCCGAAGAGATAGCACAGCGGCGTTTGCCTTACAAGCAGCCGATCCAGGACCAAAGGTGGTTGGTTCGAATCCCGGTGTCCCATATGGTCCCCCGTGCCTGCCAGAAGCTATTTCTGAGCAGATAGCCAGGAGTAACCCCTGAGCATTGCTGGGTGTGGCCCAAAACCCAAAAAAAAAAAAATTTAGTCATTGTGAAATTGAGTTATTTATGAGAAGCTAGAGTAACAGTACACTGGGTAGGGAGTTTACCTTGCTCATGGCAGATCCAGGTTTGTTTTTTTTTTTGTTTGTTTGTTTGTTTTTGGTTTTTGGGTCACACCTGACAGCACTTAGGGGTTACTCCTGGCTCTACGCTCAGAAATTACTCCTGGCAGGCTCAGGGGACCATATGGGATGCCAGGATTCGAACCACTGACCTTCTGCATGCAAGGCAAATGCCTTACCTCCATGCTATATCTCTGGCCCCCAGATCCAGGTTTGATCCCAGCATCCCATGTAGCTCCCTTAGTACACCAGAATTAATTCCTGAGTGCTGAGCCGGAGTAACACCTGAGCATGGCTGGGTGTGGCCCCCACCAAAATTATTCATGATTGAGTTTCAGGCATATAATGTTTCAACACTGATCCGTTCACCAGTGTTCACGTTCCTTCACCTCCAGTCTGCTCTACAACAGGGCACACTTTTGGTTTATAGTACTGATGCTGTCAGTGGCTCCCTAATTTAAATGCTGTTTCATGACAGGCTTGTTTTCATTGGCCTTATAAAATGTGCCTCACATCTATGTAAAACCTAGTCCATATTCTGCTTTATACACCAGCAGTTAATTTTTTCAGTACTTTTAATAAAAGCTCTATTTTCTTGACTAATGGTTAGACAGTTACCAATTAAAAATCACAAATCTACAGTTCCCAAGTCAATATTAAGATTGATTTCCTGGGGCCAGAGAGATAGCATGGAGGTAGGGCATTTGCCTTCCATACAGGATGGTGATTCCAATCCCAGCATCCCATATGGTCGCCCCAAGCGATTTCTGAGCATAGAACCAGGAGAACCCCTGAGCGCTGCCGGGTGTGACCCAACACACACACACACACACACGCACACACACACACACGCACGCGTGCGACTGATTTCCTCACTCCCCTTATAAATTTTTCTCTTTTGGGTGTGTATAGCAGGTAAAGTGCTTGCCTTGCAAGCAATCCACCCAGGATTGCTCCTTGGCACAATATATGATTACCCTAAGCCCATTTAGGAGTGATCCTTGAAGGCAGAGCCAAAAGTAAGCTCTGAGCAACAAAAATATTAAAAACAAAAATTAAATATAAAGAACAGCAACAAGGAGAAGAGTTAATACTGCATGTTGGGCACCTGCCTTGCATATGGCTAACCCAGTTCAATCCCCAGCACCACAGGAGTGATCCTTGAGCAGAGAGCCAGGAGTAAGCCCTTAGTCCAGCTAGGTGGACTAAGTGTGGCCCCAAAACTAAAAACCAAAGAACAGAAACATATTAACATTTTTAAATATGGTGTAGGATACATGAAAGTTGATCACTCCAAAAAGATAATAAAATTTAGGGCCAGTGAGGTGGCGCTAGAGGTAAGGTGTCTGCCTTGCAAGCGCTAGCCAAGGAAGGACCGTGGTTTGATACCCCAGCATCCCATATAGTCCCTCCAAGCCGGGGGCAATTTCTGAGCGCTTAGCCAGGAGTAACCCCTGAGCATCAAACAGGTGTGGCCAAAAAACAAAAAACAAAAAAATTTAAGTGACTTAGGTGGGTACAGTAGGTATAGCATTTAAACTGTACACAACCTACCTGAGTTTGATCTCCAGCATTCAAGATGGTCCCTGCCAGAAATCATTTCTGAGTGCAGTGCCAGAAGCCTAAGTTCTGCCAGATGTGGTCCCCCCCCCAAAAAAAAGGTTATTTCAAATTATCCAGAATAAAAAGAAAAATTACTTTTAGTTTACAAATGTCTACTGTATTTGTAGAAAGACATTAAGAAATAGAACATCGGGGCCGGAGAGATAGCATGGAGGTAAGGCGTTTACCATTCATGCAGAAGGTCATCAGTTCGAATCCCGGAGTCCCATATGGCCCCCAGGAGCGATTTCTGAGCACGGAGCCAGGAAAAACCCCTGAGCACTGCCGGGTGTGACCCAAAAGCCACAAAAAAATAAATAAGTAAAAAAAAAAATAACATCAGGGGGCCGGAGCATGGAGATAAGGCGTTTGCCTTGCATGCAGAAGGACGTTGATTCAAATCCCGGCATCCCATATGGTCCCCTGTGCCTGCCAGGGGCGATTTCTGAGCATAAAGCCAGGAGTAACCCCTGAGTGCTGCCGGATGTGACCCAAAAACAAACAAACAAAAAAAAATATATATATATATAAATAAAACATCAGAGACAATACAAGAGACAGGCACTTCATTTGAAAGCACCTGTAAAAGCCATGCCCTGGTTCAAATTGCCAGCAGGTTTCCTAAGCAATTCCAGGTGTGGCCCAAAATAAGCCACCATCACCACCCCCGACTGCCAAACACACAGATAAGAAAAAGAAAATCTGCCTCCAGGGCTAGAGTGATAGTACAATGGGTAGAGTGTTTGCTTTGCACAAGACTAATTCAAGTTTGAGAGTTTGATCCCAGGCATTCCAAGTGCAGAGCCAGGAGTAATTACTGAGTGCAGAACAGGAGTAACTCCTGAGCACCCCTGGTATGGCCCAAAAGCATGATGTTTTGTTTTGTTTTGGTATATTTTTAACTGAAATTCTTTGATGGCGATTGTCACAATCTATGTATCTGTAACTAGTCAAAAATTAAACTTTAGGTGCTGGAGAGATAGCACAGTGGCGTTTGCCTTACAAGCAGCTGACCCAGGACCTGAGCTGTTGGTTCGAATCCCGGCGTCCCATATGGTCCCTGGTGCCTGCCAGGAACTATTTCTGAGCAGATAGTCAGGAGTAACCCCTGAGCGACGCCAGGTGTGGGCCCCCCAAAAAATATTAAACTTTAAAAATAAAAGGACGTGGGGACTAGTAACATATACATATATTGAGATAATCACCATCAAAGAACTTCAGTAAAAAATACATCAAATATTTGGGCCACACCTGAGGGGGCTCAGCTGCTAGTATTTGCCTTATATATTGACAAGTCAAGTTCGATCTGCAGCATTCCATATGGCTCCCTGAGCCCACTAGCAGTGATTCCTGAGTGCAGAGCTAGTAGTATCCCCTGAGCACCACCAAATGTGGCCCAAATTAAAAAGAGGGGGGGGGGGGCTGTAATAGCACAGCGGTAGGGCATTTGCTTTGCACGCAGCTGATCCAGGATGGACGGTGGTTCAAATTCTGGCATCCTATATGGTCCCCCGTGCCTGCCAGGAGTGACTTCTGAACTCAGACCCAAAAGTAACCCAAGCGTTGCCAGGTGTGACCCAAAAACAAAACAAAACAAAACTAAAATAAATAAAAGGTGCCAGAGCCAGTACAACAGGTAGAGATATTTCTTCACATGTGACCAACCAGAGTTTAATGCCTGGCACCCCATCTGGTTCCCCAGGCCCTGTCGGAGATTCACAAGTACAGAGTTAAAAGAAAGTCTGAGCACATCTAGTGTGGCTCAAAAAACAATTAAAAATTACAAATTACAGATACTTCTCGCTTAACGATCAAGTTACATTTGGTTAAGTGAATTGGTCCTTAAGTGAGGAACTGCATGTACTGTATACAGTAGTACAGTATACGCATAGTACTTGACAATACAGTATTCTGAATAAGTAAAATAACGAGAAAGATCAAACTAAAAACTTTCACTTGTTTTAATTTGCATAGATTGTGTACTTTACACACAGTACTGCAATGTATTACAGAACATAAAGTTAGTAAAGTAGGTACATTAAAGCACCCAAAACCACAGTACTGTAGAGTGTACAAGATGGAAAAAGGATATTTAAAATAAAATAATGATGATGGGGCCAGGCAGTGGCGCTAGAGGTAAGGTGCCTGCCTTGCCTGTGCTAGCCTTGGAAGGACCGCGGTTCGATCCCCCGGTGTCCCATATGGTCCCCCAAGCCAGGAGCGACTTCTGAGCGCATAGCCAGGAGTAAACCCTGAGCGTCACCGGGTGTGGCCCAAAAACCAAAAAAAAATAAAAATAAAAAAAATAAATAAAATAATGATGAAGAGATGGTCGTTAGTACAAGCAGTCGCTATTTCTAACATTCCATAAGTCCACCAAGCACCAATAAGAGTGATTCCTGAGCACAGAGTCAGAATTAAGTCCTAAGAGATAAAAAAAAAAGAAGAAAAAGAAAATCGGCCTCCAGGGCCAGAGTGATCCTACAATGGGTAGAGAGTTTACTTTGCACAAGACTAATTTGAGTTTGAGAGTTTGATCCCAGGCATTCCAAGCGCAGGGCTGGAGCAAATGCTTTGCATGAAGGAACTTCAGGTTCAATTCCCAGCACTACAAACTACCAAGATGGGTTCCAGATGTAAGTAATCCCCCACCTTATTAGCACTGGATGTGATCCAAACATTAAAAAAAAATGTTGAGCAAATCACCTTATTAAGTATAAAATACTGTGGCTATGGCTTTGAAAACTAAGATACTATCTGTTAAAAAAAAACTTTTTAAAGGAAAAAATGAGCAGCCATATCATCTGATTTTGTCATTTCTTGTAATATGATACGATCATAATGAGTTTACGTTACCTAGGGGAGAAAATGAACAAAAGACAGTTACCTCAAATAGAATTACTTGGTTTTTTTTTTGGGCCCGGAGAGACAGCACAGCGGCGTTTGCCTTGCAAGTAGCCAATCCAGAACCAAAGGTGGTTGGTTCGAATCCCGGTGTCCCATATGGTCCCCCCCCCCGTGCCTGCCAGGAGCTATTTCTGAGCAGACAGCCAGGAGTAACCCCTGAGCAACGCCGGGTGTGGCCCAAAAACAAAAACAAAAAAAAAAAAAAAAAAAGAATTACTTGGTTTTTGACACTGTTTCAGACTACTAGTAGTCTCTAGTCAGGAATCACTCCTGACACATGGGGTGCTGGAGACTGAACTTTGGTCACATGCAAGAGTCCTACTCCTGTACTATCACTCTGGCCTTATTTATTTATTTATTTATTTATTTATTTATTTAATTTATTTATTTATTTTGGGAGGGTTTGGGTCACACCCGGTGGAGTACTTCTAATGAATTCAGAGAACCATATGGGATGCTACAGATTAAACCCAGCTTGTCAACTTGCAAGGCAAATGACCTACCAGCTATATTACCCCTCCAGTCGGCTTTTAGTTTCTTTCCCTACAATTTCAAAAACCAGTTGTCAGGTAATAAGCAAGCTAAAGATCAACAGTGGATCTAAATCTGTAAATCAACAAAAGGAAAACCTTAGGGGGCCGGGCGGTGGCGCTAAAGGTAAGGTGCCTGCCTTGCCTGCGCTAGCCTTGGACGGACCGCGGTTCGATCCCCCGGTGTCCCATATGGTCCCCCAAGCCAGGAGCAACTTCTGAGCACATAGCCAGGAGTAACCCCTGAGCGTTACTGGGTGTGGCCCAAAAACCAAAAAAAAAAAAAAAAAAAAAAAAAAAAAAAAGGAAAACCTTAGTAATTCTGAACTTTGAAACTATATCTGCCTTGCACACAGCCAACCCAGGACAACCCAGATTCGATAGCAGGCATCCCATATGGTCACCCGAGCCTGCCAGGAGTGATTTCTGAGTGCAGAAACAGGAGTAACCCCTGAAAGCCACAGAGTGGCCCAAAAACCAAAAAGAAATTACGGTAACAGGTTCAAATGACAAACTTTACTCCTAAGAGGTAAAATGACAGATTTCCTAAATAGAAATTTAGCAAGACACCATCACCAACAATGAGTAAGAGTTTCCCTAATGTTCTTCTCATCTCAAAAGCAGAAAATGGTAAAACAAACATAACAAACCCTTAAATTAGCCGAAGTTCCTGTCATTCATTAACTAATTTATGAAACAAGTTCAAGTTTGCTTCATATTACTCCTAAGAATGGCATAAAAGAAAGTATGTGGGGTAACCTACCACTGCTTATAACGCTGCTCTGGACCAATTAAAGATCTACTGAGATAATTAAACAAAATTTAAATTTTCTGAATAAAACAAAGCTGTTGTATCACCTTAATCCTAAAATCAGATAAACCGAATGAGAAGAAAGACAAGTAAGTGATTCACTAAGCAAGAAAACTAATCTGAAAGAAAATCTAAGCTATCTGAGACATTTGGTCATATTTATCTTCAATTCCTACGAACAGTATGGCACTGCTGATGTAGAAAAAGTTTTAGTCAGTCTACAGTGAATTTAACAAGGATGCCATATTAACGAACTTCCAGGGGCTAGAGGGATGGCGCAGCGGTATGGTGTTTGCCTTGCCCAGGACGGACCTAGGTTCGATCCCTGGCATCCCATATGGTCCCCCAAGCCAGGAGTGCTTTCTGAACACATAGCCCCTGAGCATCTCCGGGTGTTCCCCCCCCCCCCGAAAAAAAGAAACTTCCAATCAGGTGCCAGAAAGATAGTACATCAGGAAGAGCATTCACCTTACATGCAACCACTCAGCGTTTAAACCCCTGCATCCCATATGGTTTCCCAGAATCACCAAGAGTAATAACATTCCTGAGTGTAGAGCCAGTAATAATCCCTGAGTATTACTGGATGTGGCCCAAACACAAAAGCAAGCACTTTCTGATCACTCCATAGCTGTACAATAAAAGGTATAAATCCTGGTGTACATAAGTAGGAGCATTTGTCTTGCAAGTGGCCGACTCAGAATCAATCCCTAGCACCCCAAGTGGTCCCCAGAGCTTGCCAGGAGTGAGTCCTCAACACAGCCAGGTGCGGCCCCAAAAAATTTAAATAAAGGGGATGCAAACTCACTGACCAGTCAAGTAAGCACTATACCCTTTCAGGGTTTGCAATCCTTGGCAAGTACCACAGTAAGGATGTTTGCAAACCTTGGTAACAACAACTTCAACAAAATGAAGCTAAAAAAAAAAAAAAAAAAAAACAGGAGAGAGGGGCTGGAGAGATAGCACAGCGATAGGGCATTTGCCTTGCAAGCAGCGACCCAGAACCAACAGTAGTTCAAATTCCAGGATCCAAATGGTCCCCCCGTGCCTGCCAGGAGCAATTTCTGAGCAGAGCCAGGAGTAACCCCTGAGCGCCACCGGGTGTGGCCCTCCCCCAAACACTTTTTAAGTGACAATAAATAAAGGAATAATAGCAATGAGTTTTTGTTTTTTTTTGTTTTTTTTTTTTGTGGTTTTTGGGTCACACCCGGCAGTGCTCAGGGGTTACTCCTGGCTCCAGGCTCAGAAATCGCTCCTGGCAGGCACGGGGGACCATATGGGACGCCGGGATTCGAACCGATGACCTCCTGCATGAAAGGCAAACGCCTTACCTCCATAATAGCAATGAGTTTCAAAATTAAACTTCCACTGTTTAAATATTTGGGGGAGGGGGGTTGGTGTCACACCTGGAGGCACTCAGGGGTTACTCCTGGCAGGCACATGGGGACCACATGGGACGCCAGGATTCAAACCACTGTCCCTCCTGGATGGGCTGTTTGCAAGGCAAACACCCTATGGCTGTGCTATCTCTCCAGCTCTCCACTGTCAATGTTTTAAAAACTTGAACCAGGAGCCAGAGAGATAGCACAGCAGTAGGGCATTTGCCTCACATGCAGCCAATCCAGAAGGGACACGGTTGGATTCCTGACATCCTATATGGGACCCCAGCCTGCCAGGGGTGATTTCTGAGTGCAGTCAGGAGTGGCCCCTGAGCACCACTGGGTGTGGCCCAAAGACCAATCAATCAATAAAGTTTAAAAAAAAAAAACCTGGGCCCGGAGAGACAGCACAGCTAGCACAGCGGCGCTTGCCTTGCAAGCAGCCGATCAAGGACCTAAGGTGGTTGGTTCGAATTCCGGTGTCCCATATGGTCCCCCGTGCCTGCCAGGAGCTATTTCTGAGCAGACAGCCAGGAGTAACCCCTGAGCACCACTGGGTGTGGCCCCCCCCCAAAAAAAAAAAAAAAAACTTGAACCACAGGCCAGAGATGCAGCTCAATATCAAAGTACTTGTCTTGCAAGTGTGAGGCCCTAGGTTTGATTCCCCCAGCACTACTGAAGGTATACCCTGAGTACAACCAAGATCAGCACCTGAAACCAATGAGGTTTGCATATGAGAAATTTGGGTTTAATCCGAATTTCATAGGCATTTCATAGTCCCAAAAACTTTTTTTTGTTCTTTTTTGTTTTTTGGAGCCACACCTGGTGACGCTCAGGGGCTACTCCTGGCTAGATGCTCAGAAATCGCTCCTAGCTTGGGGGACCATATGGGATGCCGGGGGATCGAACCACGGTCCATCCTAGGCTAGCGCCGGCAAGGCAGACGCCTTACCGCTCCAGTCCCCCAAGAACTTTTTATAGGGGGCATCACTTCCAGTGGCGCTCAAGGATTATTGCAGTGATTTCTGTGCTCGGGAATGATATGAGATGCCAGGGATCAAACCCTGGTCAACTGCATGCAAGGCAAACACCCTCTGGCCTCTTTCAAGAATCTTTAAGAGCAACCTCTAGGCTTAGAAGTGGAAGTAGCCCCTGAGCTATGGATATGACTACGGGTATGACTGCTAAGAAAAAACACCACCACCACTTTTGAACTAGGTCACAGAAATGTGACTCATGGCATACCACCTGCCTTACAAGGGGAAACCCAAAGTTCACACCACTGAGTGTGATCCTCAATAGAGGATCTTAATGGAGGAAAATCTTTTTTTTTTTTTGGTGGTGGTTTTTGGGTCACACCCGGCAATGCTCAGGGGTTATTCCTGGCTCCAGGCTCAGAAATTGCTCCTGGCAGGCACAGGGGACCATATGGGACGCCGGGATTCGAACCGATGACCTCCTGCATGAAAGGCAAATGCCTTACCTCCATGCTATCTCTCCGGCCCCAATGGAGGAAAATCTTGGTACATCACAACCAAAAGTGCAACCCTGGCACACTACAACAAATGGGACACACCACAGAATACCACAAGAATAACAGAAGTGGGTCCAGAGCCACAGACAGTACAGCAGGTAGGACATTTGCCTTGCATGTGGCATATCCAAGATCCAGGTTCGATTCCCCAGCATCGTCCCATATGGTCCCCCGAGCCTGCCGGGAGTAATTTCTGAACACAGAACCAGAAGGACCCCTTAAGCATTTCCAGTGTGGCCCAAATATAAACACAAATAGTAACAAAATTTTTATTGTGCCTTTTTTTTTTTTGCTTATTGTTGTATAATCTTTAAGCACCATGATTACAAGCATGGCTGTAGTTGGATTTCAGTCATAAACAGAACACCCTCCCTTCACCAGTGCAACATTCCCACCACCAATGCCCCCCCTCCTTCCTAACCCTTACCTGTATTTGAGAGAGGCATTCTACTTCTCTCACTCATTAAGACTGTCATGCTAGTTGTTGGTGTAGTTATTTCCCTAACTGCACCACTACTCTTTGTGGTGAGCTTCATATCGTGAGCCAGTCCTTCCAGCCCTCATCTCTATTGTCTCTGGCATTATTACAATAATGTCCTTAATTTTTCTTAAACCCCAGAAATAAGTGAGACTATTCCATGTCTACCTCTCTCCTTCTGACTTATTTCACTCAGGATAATAGATTCCATCAACATCCACGTATAGGAAAATTTCATGACTTCAACTCTCCTGATTTTAATGTGCTTTTTAAAGTTTTGTTACAAAATTGCTCCTGGTTGAGTTTCAGTCATAGAATGTAGGAGACTGACCCTTCACCACTGCACATTTCCCACCACTCAGGAGTTTCCCTCCCATCCACTGTCCCCGCCTACCTCTGGGACAAGCATTTCTTTTCCTTCCTTCCTTCTTCCTTCCTTCCTTTTCTCCCTCCCTCCCTCCTTCCTTCCTTCTCTTTCTTTCCCTCCCTCCCTTCCTTCCTTTCTTCCTCCCCTTCCCCCCCTCCTCCTTCCCTCCCTCCCATATATATTACTTTATCCCCTTTTAAACCCCGATTTTCCCCCAAGTGATCAGTTCCAACTATCACTGATTGCCATAATGGACCTAACTGCATTTACTACTCTTTGTGGCAAGTTCGTACTATGAACTGGTTCTCCTGGTCCTCACTCTATTCTCTCTGGATATTACCATACTATCTTTTATTTTTCTTATATCCTACAAAAGAGTGGAATTATTCTACATCTATCTCTTTCCCTCTGACTCATTTCAATCAGCATAATAATCTCCATATCCATCCATGTTTTTTTTGTTGTTTTTTTTTTGTTTGTTTGTTTTTTGCTTTTTGGGCCACACCCAGCGATGCTCAGGGGTTACTCCTGGCTGTCTGCTCAGAAATAGCTCCTGGCAGGCACGGGGGACCATATGAGACACCATATGGTCGAACCATATGATTCGAACCAACCACCTTAGGTCCTGGATCGGCTGCTTGCAAGGCAAACGCCGCTGTGCTATCTCTCCGGGCCTGTTTTATTTTTCTTATATCCTACAAAAGAGTGGAATTATTCTATATCTATCTCTTTCCCTCTGACTCATTTCACTCAGCATAATAATCTCCATATCCATTCATGTATAAGCAAATTTCTTGACTTTATTTTTCCTAACAGCTGAATAGTATTCCGTTGTATAGATGTACCAGTTTCTTTAGCCACCCGTTTGTTCTTCAACATTGGGTTGTTTCCAGATTCTGGCTATTGTAGTGTGGCAATGAACACATGAATGCAGAGGGCTGTTCTGCATAGTAATTTTGGGTTCCTGGTATATATCCCTAGGAGTAGTATTGCTAGATCATATTGGAGCTCAATTTCTAGTTTTTTGAGAATAACAAGTTTCTGAGCTATACCTAGTAGTGCTGGGAGCTACTCCTAGCTTGGTGCATAGGGTTACACCTTATTTTACCTAAAACAAAGATCATCCCTGGTTCTTTTGTATGTTTGCTTACAACTTGGATTTACCCCAAAACAGAGACTTACTTATAAACCTGGGTGGGACTGGCTCAGGTTAGCCAGAGCTATCTGTCCTTACACTATCTTTACTGCCCCACCCAGGGGTGATCTCTCTACTCAATAAAAATGGCAGTTCTGGCTGGCAGTTTGGTTGAGAGATGAGGCAGAAGACTACCAGACTATAGGTGTTTCACTCTCAACCTGATTTGGATTTTTTTTTGTTTGTTTGTTTTCGGGCCACACCCGTTTGATGCTCAGGGGTTACTCCTGGCTAAGCGCTCAGAAATTGCCCCTGGCTTGAGGGGGATCGAACCGCAGTCGCGATCTTTCCTTGGCTAGCGCTTGCAAGGCAGGTACCTTACCTCTAGCGCCACCTCGCCGGCCCCTGATTTGGATTATTTTATGCACAACCCTGATACTGTGGGCCTGGAGAGATAGCATAGCGGTAGGGCGTTTGCCTTGCACGTGGCTGACCCAGGACAGACCAAGTTAAATTCTGAGCATCCGATATGGTCCCCCAAGCCTGCCAGGAGCGATCCAAGAGTAACCACTGAGCAGCATTGGATGTGGCCCAAAAACAAAATTTTAAAAAAAGCTGTGCAAGGCATAACATTTATATGGTCTCTCTAGGGATCCATTTTGGTAAAAATAATATTTTTGGGTGGGACCACATATAGCAGTACTCAAGGCATACTGCTGGCAGGCTAAGGGGACCAGAGATATAAAACCAAGTAAACCAAAGTCAAGGCAAGCACAGACCTGTGGTATCATCTCTTCGGCCACAATAAAAATGATCTTTATTTTTGTGGAACGGGGCCTTCCCAGTAGTTCTTTATGTCACCAGAGTTATATTAAGTAGTGCTCAGTCAGAGAGAACATGCAGTGCCAGGGATCAAATTTATCATATTTAGGAACCTATGCATACCAAGTTTAATGTGCTCCAGCCTCTGAGCTGACCAACCCAGGCTCAAAACTATACTGAAAAAAAAAGAAAAAAAAAAAAAAAGAGGCCAGAGCAATAGTATAAGTGGGAAGGGCATTTATCTTTCAAGTGGCTAACACAGGTTTGATCCCTGGCACACCATAAGTCCCAGCCAGGAGTTATCTCTGAATGCACAACCAGGAGTAAACCTAGAGCACTGCCAGATGTGACCCACAAACAAAAGCAAAACAAAACAGAGTTTGGGGCTGGAGCAATAGTACTGCTGGTAGTATGCTTACCCTACACAATGTCTACACAGGTTTGATTCCCTGAACCACATGATTCCCCTAGGCACTGTCAGAAGTGACCCCTTAGTGTAGAGTATGCCCTAAGCACTTCTGGATTTGGACCCAAAATAGCCTTTATTCTTAGGAATGGGGAACCACACCTACAAAAGCTCAGGGTTGGGGCTAGAGCAATGACAGCACAGCAGTAAGACATTTGCTTTGCACAGGGCCAACACAGGACGGAACCCGGTTCTAATCCTGGCATCCCATATGGTCCCGATCCTCTCAGAAGTGACTTCTGAGCACAGAACTAAGAGTAACTCCTAAGCACTGCTGGGTGTGACCCAAAAACAAAAACAAAACAAAAGCTCAGGGTTACTCCTACTCAGAGAACCAGGAGTAACCTCTGGCAGTATTCAAAGGAACCAAATGCAGTGCCTAGAATTGATCCAGGTAAGGTCACATATAAAGCAAGCCCTTACCCCTATACTAAATTCTCTCATCCAAGAATAAAAACAATTCGAAAGCAAATACTAGTCAGAAGACACACACACACACACACACACACACACACACACACACACACGTCTTGATTTCAAAACTTACTACAAAGCTACAGTAATTAATCAAAAGTGTTTCAGGAGATTGGCACAATAGTTTGACTGTACTTTAACAAAAGGTGGTAGGAGGCCAGACCAATATTACAGCAGGTAGGGTGCTTGCCTTACTGGACACAGCAGACCTGGGTTCAAGCCCTGGCACCCTATCTGGTCCCGAACATGATAGGAATGATCCCTGAGCTCAAAGCCTGGAATAATTTCTAAGCACAGATGGTATGGCCCAAAATTAAATAAAAACAAGAGGCTAGAGTGATAGTACAGTGAGTAAGGTGCTTTATCTTCACTTGGTTGACCCAGGTTCTATCCCTGGCATCCCATATGGTGTCCCAGCACCTCCAGGAGTAATTACTGACTGCAAAGCCAGGAGTAATCCCTGACCATCACTGGGTGTAGCTAAAAAATTAAGAAAAGGAAGAATAGGGCCCGGAGAGATAGCACAGTGGCGTTTGCCTTGCAAGCAGCCGATCCAGGACCAAAGGTGGTTGGTTCGAATCCCAGTGTCCCATATGGTCCCCCGTGCCTGCCAGGAGCTATTTCTGAGCAGACAGCCAGGAGTCACCCCTGAGCACTGTCGGGTGTGGCCCAAAAACCAAAAACAAAAACAAAAAAAAAAAAAAAAAAAAAAAAGAAAAGAAAAGGAAGAATAAAAAAGTAAAAGTATGCTCTAGAATTATTAAATTCTTAGAAAAAAACATACAGGGAGAGCTGCATGACATTTTATTTGGCAACAATTTCTTTATGTTTTCCTTTTTGGGTTTTTGGGTCACACCCGGCAGTGCTCAGGGGTTACTTCTGGCTCTGTACACAGAAATCACTCCTGGCAGGCATGAAGGATCATATGGGATGCCAGGAATTGAACCGGGGTTTGCCAGAGGTTGGCCACCTGCAAGACAAACACTCTCTGTGCTATCACTCTGGCCCAACAATTTCTCTTGATTTTTTTCTCTCTTCTCTCCTCTCTCTTCTCTCTCTTCCTTCCCTCCCCCTTCTCTTTCCCTCCCCCTCTCTCTCCCTCCTCACTCTCTCTCTCATACACACACACACACACGTGAGAGAAAACTGTCATTTCAGCATCACATACAAAATTTGAATACAGTGATGACATAATCCTTGAGCAAGGATGACATGTTATACACCAGAGCAGGTAGCAGAGGTAGGGTGCTTGCCTTGCACGCGGCAAACCTGGGTTCAAACCCAGGCATCCTATATGGTTCCCCCACAGCCCCAGGAGTATTTCCGAGTGCAGAACCAGGAGTAAGTCCTAAACACTGTGGTGAGTGGCCAAAAACCATGAAACAAAAAGAAGGGATAGCAGGTTAGGGAGAAGGACTGACTTGTACATGCTAACCTAGGACGGACTGCAGTTCAATCCCCCACATCCTATATGGTCTTCCAAGCCAGAAGCAATTTCTGAACTCAGAGCCAGAAGTAACCCAAGTGTCACCAGGACCGGGTGTAGCCCAAAAAGCGAAAAAAAAAAAAAAAAAAAAAAAGGACACAATTTAGTTTGTAAAGATAGACCAGAGATAAAGTATCAAGGTTTAGGAGTCTGCTTTGCAAACCCCTAACTACAAATCACTGGCACTGCATGTCCCCTGAGCAACAATGGGAGAGACCAAGCAAGCACAAAGCCATAGTATCTAGCCAGAGAGCATGGCTGAGAGTGGTCCAAACCCCCACCACCCTCATCACCACAAGTAATAAATTCTGGGAAGGAAAAATACGTTGGAGATGAATAGTAATGATGCCTGCACAACCATGTGAATGTAATTAATGCCACTGAATTGAATACTTTAAAATATTAAAGGGGCCAGAGTGACAGCATAGCCGTAGGGTGTTTGCTTTGCACAAGGCCGACCCAGGATGGACCCAGGTTCAATTCGCAGCATCCCACATGATCCCCTAAGCTTGCCAGGAGCGATTTCTGAGCACAGAACCAGGAGTAACCCCTTGGCCCAAAAATAAATGTTAAAAAAAAAAATATATATATATATATATATTTGTAATATATATATATTTGTAATATATATATATATATAAATATATATATATATATATAGTACAAAGATTAAGAGCTTGTCTTGATCACCACCCTGTATCTGGTTCAAATCACCAGCACTTCATACACTCCCTGTGGCCAGGACCAATCCTGAGAACAGAACAAGGACAGTTCCTGAGCAATGCTGGTCTAACCCTCCAAAGTGTTAAAATGAGGGGTCTGTCAAAATCCAATGGCAGAATACCTCCTGCCTTGCAGGAAATGAGATTACTAGAGCCAATACCTAGCACAACCTCACAAACTGACTGTGACAAAGGAAGCACTTTTTTTTTCTTACCTGGCAGCACTCATGCTCAGAAATCGCCCCCTGGGCCAGAGAGATAGCATGGAGGTTAGGCGTTTGCCTTTCATGCAGAAGGACAGTGATTGTAGGAATCCAAATCCGGCATCCCATAAGGTCCCTGGAGCCTGCTGGGAGCTATTTCTGAGTGTAGAGACAGGAGTAATCTCTGAGCACTGCTGGATGTGATCCAAAACAAATCAAAGCAAAGAAACAAAAAACAGAAATCGCCCCTGGCAGGCTCAGGGGACCATATGGGATGCTGGGATTCGAACCACCGTCCTTCTGCATGCAAGACAAACACCCTACAGTTGTGCCATCTCTCCAGCTCCAGAGGAAGCACTTCTATATGAAAACCTGGTCACTAAAATCAAAATGTATGATTTTATGATAACCACATCACAAATGTATAACTTCTGGCAAGTACAATCCCCCAATTACTGCAGAATAAAAATGAAAACAGTGGGACCGGCGAGATAGCATGGAGGTAAGGCATTTGCCTTGCATGCAGGACAGTGGTTCGAATCCCGGCATCCCATATGGTCCCCAGTGCCTGCCAGGGGCAATTTCTGAGCAAAGAGCCAGGAGTGACCGCTGAGCGTTGCCGGGTGTGACCCAAAAACCAAAAAAAAAAAAAAGAAAAGAAAAGAAAAGAAAAGAGTGATCCAGATTGACAGTATATTGAAAAGAGTAACAGCCTTGCATGCAGCCAACCCAGATTTGATCTTATACCCATATGGTCTTGAGCAACACTAGGTGTGATCCCTGAGTGTAGAGCCAGGAGAAAGTCCTGAACACCACCAAGTATGCCCTCAACCAAAATACAAGAACCAGGAGAGGGAAATGAGAAAGAAAACAGGTTAAAATACAGCCTTTGGGGCTGGAGAGACAGCACAGCGGTAGGGTGTTTGCCTTGCATGCAGCCAACCCAGAAGGGACCCGGTTTGATTCCCGGCATCTCATATGGTCCTCCAGCCTGCCAGAGGCAATTTCTGAGTGCAGAAACCAAGAGTGACTCCTGAACGCCTCTGGGTGTGGCCCCAAAACCAACTAATCAATCAGTAAATAAAGTTTAAAAATAAAATAAAAATACACAAACAAAACCATGCATCTTGAACTAGCTAGTCCTGCCTCCAGTTAGAGGGGGAAATAAGGGAGACATCAAGACCAAACAGGTGCAAGACTACTAAGTAGTAGGTCAGATACAGAGGGGGCCACATATTCTAGCCACCCTGGGGGTGAGGGAAGAGGAAATGGGAGGGAGGACAAAAATGGATGTGTAGAAAGGACAATTTGGTGATGGGAATCCCCCCTGATTTTATGTAAATATGTACCTAAAATAATATTGTCAACAATATGTAAGCCACTATGATCAAAATAAAAATTATATTAAAAAAATAAAAATAAATAAAAATACAACCGTTATGATACCTTTTTTTTTTTTTTTTTGTCACACTGGGTAATGTTCAGGTCTCTACACTCAGGAATTACTCTTGGCTATGCTCAAGGATCCATATGGGATGCCAGGAATCGAACCTGGGTCAGCCACATGTAAAACAAGTGCTCTATCTGTTGTATTATTGCTCTGATCCCACTTTATACTTACCTTTAATGGCCCAACTAGATGGTACTGCAGGTAGGATGCTTGCCTTGCATCCTGTCAACTTGGGTTCAATCAATGACACTAAACTTGGTCCTCAGTACCACCTGGAACAAACCCCAAGCACAGCACCAGGAGTAGGTTTACATTTCAGCCTCAGGAGAAATAGAGTAGTAGTAGTAGTGGCTCCTGCCATGCAAGCTTGGAAATGTATAATAATGTGTAAAAATCCCTGGCTCCCATTAAGATGCACATGAGCCTTGCAATTCTGCTGTTTAATGGTGGCAGCCCTGCTGTCATCCCCAGCACCACCAAATGGGTGAAAACAAAAAGAGAGGAAAAACAAAGACATTTACAGCTAGAAAGTAGTTTATCATCAAAGTATCTGCTTCATATGTGTGAGGTAGGAGATGAGCACCAAAACATAACCTGTACCATGGGGGTGGGGGGTTGAGATTCAGGGATAAATACTCTTTATTTAATGTAATGTTTAAGTAATGTTCAATCTCTGGCATCCTATATTGTTTCCCAAGCCCGCCAAGAGTGATCCCTGAGCTCAAAACCGAGTAAGAGCCTTGAGCACTGCCAGTTGTGGCCCAAAAATCCAAAAGTAAATAAAATGATATAGGGAGCCTGGAATAAAAGCTCAGGACCTGCCTTGCAAACATTAGTTGAAGGTCAAAAGCCACTATATGTGGCAAGAAAGCCTTGACAGCCCCCGTTTATGAATTCAGGTGAACAGTGCCTAGAAGACAGAGCACAGCTTCGACAGCTTACCCAACAAGCACAAGATCAATTTCTAATGCTGCCACCCACAAGAAGTGAGGAAATGCTGATAGCTCTGCTATTTGAGATCCCCTGCAAGAAAGGACACAGAAGCAGCCTCAAAGGTTTACAAAGCACTCTGGAGGGAATAGTTAGAGCACTTGCCTTGCCTGTGTGAGGTCCAGGATCTGATCCCAATTCTTTCTACATGCAAGCAAAAAGTAATAAAGGAAGGAAGTGAAAACCTGCCTTTTTATCTCTATCATACCAAAAGAAAATTCCTTTCTGGACCAGGTTTCTAAATGGGCCCAGTTGGGGAGAGTATAGTGGATAAGGTGTTCACATGAATGTGCCTAAGCAGGGTTGAATCCTGAGCGCCCCATATGGTTTCTTTTTTTTTTTTTTCTTTTTTTTCTTTTTGGTTTTTGGGCCACACCCGGCGATGCTCAGGGGTGACTCCTGGCTGTCTGCTCAGAAATAGCTCCTGGCAGGCACGGGGGACCATATAGGACACCAGGATTAGAACCAACCACTTTAGGTCCTGGATGGCTACTTGCAAAGCAAACACCGCTGTGCTATCTCTCCAGGCCCCCCATATGGTCTTTTTTTTTGGTTTTGGGCCACAGGGGTTACTCCTGGCTATGCGCTCAGAGTCGCTCCTGGCTTGGGGGACCACATGGGACACCAGGAGATCGAACCGAGGTCCATCCTAGGCTAGCACTGACAAGGCAGACACCTTACCTCTAGCACCACCACGCCGGCCCCTCCCCATATGGTTTCTTTTTTTTTTTTTTTTTGGTTTTTGGGCCACACCTGGCGATGCTCAGGGGTGACTCCTGGCTGTCTGCTCAGAAATAGCTCCTGGCAGGCACGGGGGACCATATGGGACACCGGGATTCGAACCAACCACCTTTGGTCCTGGATCGGCTGCTTGCAAGGCAAACGCCGCTCCAAAAAAATCTTAATGGAGGAGCCAGAGAGAGAGCGTGGAGGTAGGGCATTTGCCTTGCATGCAGAAGGACGGTGATTCAAGTCCCAGCATCCCATATAGTCCCATATGGTCCCCCCAAGCCTGCCAGGAACGATTTCTGAGCATGGAGCCAGGAGTAACCCCTGAGCGCGCTGCCAGGTATGACCCAAAAACCAATAAAAAAAAAATCTTAATGGACTAAAGTCCATTTGCACACAAGCGATCCAGACTCAACCCCCCAGTATCAAGGTAATAAACCAAAAACCCTCTTTTTCTGTTGTTTTTTGGGGGGGGGGGGAGGGAGCCACATCCAGTGACACTCAGGGGCCACTCCTGGCTATGCGCTCAGAAATCGCTCCTGGCTTGGGGGACCATATGGAATGCTGGGGGATCAAACCGCAGTCCACATGCAAGGAAAACACTCTTACACTGCACTACTGCTCTGGCCCCCCAAAACCCTGTTTTGAGTAAACTTACAGAACAGTAAAGAATGTAAGAACTTGGACCAAGCACCATGGTCTGGTGCACACAACTAACCCAGGTTAGATCCGTGGCTGACCCAGATTCAATCCCCAGCATCTAATATGGTCCTCCAAACCTGCTAGGAGTGATTTCTGAACAGAGCCAGGAGTAACCCATGTGCTGCAGTATGTGGCCCCCCAAAAGAAAACAAAACAAAACAAAGAGAGAGAAGATGGTAAGAACTTTGAGGAAAATAAAACTGGATTCAACATTTCTCATCTGTGAGAGACTGGCAAAATGACAACCTTCCTAGGAATTAGTTTCCTCGTCTATAGAAAAACAGCAATCTTATCATCAAAGCAATAGTATACCAGGTAGAACATGTGCCTTGCATACAGCCAACCAGGGTTCAATCCCCAACACCTCATATAATCTCTTGAGCCTGTCAGGAGTAATTCCTCAGTGCAGAACCAGAAGTAAGTTCTGAGCAATCGAGTGTAACCAATAAAACAAAAAATACAACACTGCAATAGCTCCCTCAGTATTACTCTAAAAACTAAAACAGTAAGGCTGGAGCATTACACAGCAGGAAGGATGTTTACCTTCCAGGCAGCCAACCAGGCTCAGTCTCCAGCATCCCATAAGGTCTCACGAGCCTGCCAGGAGTAACCCCTAAGCACCACCAGGTTTGATCCCCCTGGCACAGCATGGTCTCCCCAAACACTGCTGGGAGCAACCCCTCTGAGTTATACAAGTACACACCACACACAAGCCAGATGACCCCAAAAAACAAAACCAAAGAACAGAAAGTAACAAATATACAGTGTTTCTGTTTACAAAGCATGTATAATCTACTGAATGAAACAGAAATTTAATGGAACAGATAAAAGTTATTCCCTCTAAATCAGGGGTCTCAAACGGGCCACAAACGGCCCTCCGTACATTTTGTGGCCCTGCCCTAGAGGAATCTTTTTTTGTTTTGTTTTGTTTTAGTTGTTTGGGTCATACCCCCCAATGTTCAAGGCTTACTACTGACTTTGCACTCAAGGATCACCCTGACTTTGCCTCCTGCGGCCCCCAGGTAAATTGAGTTTGAGACCCCTGCTCTAAATTGAGGAAATTAGTGCTTAGAGACTTCAAGTGACTCAACCAAGGTCACAGAGATGATAAATGGCAAAAACAGACCCATCTCTATATTGTCTCCAGAATATAACAAATGGGGCCTGTTTAAGATCTACCATAATTTTTTTCATAACTATTCATACTTTTGTTTTTATTAATCTCCTCTGCAATACCATGTCAGGTACTCCCAGCAATAGCTGGCCAACTGTGGGGCCGGAGTGGTGGCACAGCGATAGGGCGTTTGCCTTGCACGCAACTAACTTAATATCAATCCATCAATCAATTAAAAAATAGCTTTTGGGGGGCTGGAGAGATAGCATGGAGGTAAGGCATTTGCCTTTCATGCAGGAGGTCATCGGTTCGAATCCCAGCGTCCCATATGGTCCCCCGTGCCAGCCAGGAGCAATTTCTGAGCATGGAGCCAGGAATAACCCCTGAGCACTGCCGGGTGTGACCCAAAAACCACAAAAAAAAAAAAAAAAAAAAATAGTTTTTGTTTTTTTTGTTTTTTGTTTTTTTGGCTTTTGCTTTTTAGGTCACACCTGGCAGTGCTCAGGGACTACTCCTGGCTCTACGCTCAGAAATCATTCCTGGCAGGCTCAGGGGACCATATAGGATGCCGGGATTTGAACCACTGACCTTCTGTATTCAAGGCAAACACCTTACCTCCATGCTATCTCTCTGGCCCTGAAGGTTTTTTTTTAGATTTTTTTTTAAAGAGATTGATGTGGGAGCATCAAATGCTTAAAACTCAATCATGAATAACTTTGTTAACTCTGTAATTTATGGTGATTCCATTTCTTTTAAGGTTTTTAAATGTGAATACATATGTAGAATTTTCTTCAATATTCATAATTTAATGGAAAACAGTAATTTTATCATCTTTATTTGTATAACGCTTGAAAGTTCACAAAATATTTTTTTTTGCAAGTAGAAGAAAGGGTGGCCATACCCAAGTGAGGCACAGAGGCCCTGTGCTCAGAAGCGATCCCTGGGGCCTGAGCAATAACACTGGGTAGGGAGTTTGTCTTTTTCTTTAGGGAGTTTGTCTTGCATGCAGCTGACCCAGGTTAGATTCCAGGCATCCCATATGTTCTGGAGACTGCCAGGAGGGATATCTAAGCACAGAGCCTGTAGTAACTCCTGAGTGCTGCCAGCTGTGGCCCAAAAATCAAAACAAAACAAAACAAACCACCATGTAGGGGCCATCGTGATAGAACAGTGGGTAGGGTGTCTTGCACATGGTCAACCTAGGATGGATATCCCAGCATCCCATATGGTGTCTCCCGCCCCCCGACCTTGCAAGAAGTACTTTTTTTTTTTTTTTTTTTTTTTTTTCGGATTTTGGGCCACACTCAGGGGTTACTCCTGGTTATGAGCTCAGAAGGCGTCGCTCCTGGCTTGGGGGACCATATGGAACACCGCAGTACGTTCCTGGGCTAGCGCTGGCAAGGCAGACACCTTACCTCTAGTGCCACTGCACCGGCCTCCAAGGAGTGACTTCTGAAGGCAGAGTCAGGAGTAACCCCTGAGCACCTCTGGATGTGACCCAAATATGCAAAATGAACAAAGAAAACCTCACACAATTTTCTATATAGTCAACTGTATACAGCTCACCTAAATTGCAGAGGCCTACAAAGCTCTGAGCACCATTGAATGTGGCCCAAAAAGCAAAATAAATGAATAAATAAATAAAAAGTAGGAGGGGCAGGGAAAATAGTCCAATAGTCTAAAGCACATGCCTGGCATGCACAAGCCCCAGGTTCACTCCTGGCACATCACAGTCTCCCAATTACCACTAGTAGCAGCCCTAGAAATAGACCTGATACTACCAGGTCTTTGATGACCTTTGATTTTTCCTGAGCACCTCTAAGGTGGTCCTGGTCATCCCTATCACTAGTGGACCTAAGTAGTACTCTATTGGACCTGCTGAGCCAAGTATCATCAGGAGTTGCCCAGCGGTCTGAGTAGTCTGGGATGCTGGACAAAGGTAGGGAAGGGAGGAATAAAGGAAGCTGAACAGTATAGAAAATTATAGTGGGGCCAGAGAGCACAGCGGCATTTGCCTTGCAAGCAGCTGATCCAGGACCTAAGGTGGTTGGTTCAAATCCTGGTGTCCCATATGGTCCCCCGTGCCTGCCAGGAGCTATTTCTGAGCAGATAGCCAGGAGTAACCCCTGAGCACCGATGGGTGTGGCCCAAAAACCAAAAGAAAAAAAAAGAAAAAAAAAAAAAAGAAAATTATAGCAACTACTTTGCAAACTTCATACCACTCTCCACCCAAACCTGGGCCACCCCACCCTCCAAAAAAATAAAAAAAAAGAAAAGACTATTTTTACCTTATCCCAAAAACAGACAACATTTAAGCAAATGGGAAGGTACAGAAATCAATTGTCTGCATTATCTCTGGGAAAATAGTAGCTATATTTCCCTTTGAAGAAAAGTGTAAAGTCTCAGTTACAAGAGTGTGACATGGGGCCAGAGAGATAGCACAAGTGTTAGGGCATTTGTCTTGCAGCTGACTTGGGTTTGAGCCCCAGCACCATAGCACCACAGGTGACCTGAGCACAGCCAGAGTAATCCTGGAGCAAAAAAGGCCACAGGGCCCGGAGAGATAGCACAGCGGCATTTGCCTTGCAAGCAGCCGATCCAGGACCAAAGGTGGTTGGTTCGAATCCCGGTGTCCCTTACGGTCCCCTGTGCCTGCCAGGAGCTATTTCTTTTTTTTTTTTTTTTTTTTTTTTTTTGTGATTTTTGGGTCACACCCGGCAGTGCTCAGGGGTTATTTCTGGCTCCAGGCTCAGAAATTGCTCCTGGCAGGCACAGGGGACCATATGGGGCGCCGGGATTCGAACCGATGACCTCCTGCATGAAAGGCAAACGCCTTACCTCCATGCTATCTCTCCAGCCCCTCCAGGAGCTATTTCTGAGCAGACAGCCAGGAGTAACCCCTGAGCACCGCTGGGTGTGACCCAAAAACCAAAAAAAAAAAAAGGCCAGAAAGATAGAATAAGGGGTATGGATCTCACCTTGCAGTTAACCAGGATTCTATCCCCATATGATCCCCAGAGCCCTCCAGGAGTGATCCTTGAGTACAGAGCCAGGAATAAGGGGAGCAAGGCTAAGTGTAAGGAGCAAAAAAGAAACGGGAGCAAGGGGGCACAGGGAGGAAACCGAGATATAGTATATTGAGTAATGTGCTTGCCTTGCATGTGGTCAACCTAGGTTTGATCTCAGGCCTTCCAAAAGGACCACTGAACACTGTGGACAATGACAACTAAGTGTAGAACCAGGAGTAATCACTGAGCATTGCTAGATGTGGCACTAAAACAAATAGAAAACCACAGAAACAAAACTAAACTATAAACTACAAAGGGAGTGACATTTAAGAAACAAGTCAACAGTGATTGAAATAGAGTAGAGGATCAAAAGAAAAGGAAGAGAGATCATGGAAGACCTAATAGGTTATTACTTTAAAACTGGATGTTATTAAAGGTAGAGGAGATTAAAAAACTAGGAGCAAAATAAATAAATAAATAAATAAATAAACTAGGAGCCCTGGGGCTGGAGCTTTAGTAAAACTGGAGGATGTCTGCCTTGCAGGAGGCTGATCAAGGTACGATTCCTGGCATCCCATGATTCCCCAAGCCTGGCAGGAATAATTCCTGAGCAGATCCAAAAAATCCATGAGAATGGTGAGTGTGGTCACACACACGTACACACAAAAATTGAGGAGCCTTATACAAAGTCATATAGCTCATAAATAACAGAACTGGAATTTGATCCAGGAATTCCAAACTCTATACCCGTGTTCTATTATTTCCAGTCTGTCCACTTACAGTCTATTTCTTCGTCTTCTTCCTCCCTCCCAGGAAGTTAATTTTTTTAAGTCTGAATTTAAGTACCCTCAAAAAGTTAACTTTTGGGGGCCAAAGCAATAGCATAGCAGTAAGGTGTTTGCCTTGCTCGAGGCCAACACAGGACAGACCACGATTCGAATCCTGACATCCCATATGGCCCCCAAGCCTGCCAGGAGCGACTTCTGAGCACAGAAACAGGAATAACCCCAGAGCGCTTCTGGGTGTGACCCAAACCCCCCAAAAAAAAGTTAACTTTTGGGGCCAGAATGACAGATAGCACAGAGGATAAGGCATTTGTCTTGCACGTGGCTGACCTGGGTTCAATCCCCAACAACCCCTATGGATTCCCAAGCCAGAAATGACCTCTGAACACAGAGCCAGAAGTAACCCCTTGAGCACTGCTAGGTGTGGCCAAAAAAAAAAAAAAAAAAAAAAAAGTTAACTTTATAAATATATTCTAGGTTAAAAGTCACAAAATTTCCAGTTAAATTACATTTTTCCCCCTAAGATAACTTTTAGGAGGGGACAGAGCAATAGCACAATAGCCGTAGGGTGTTTGCCTTGCACCAGGCCAACACCAGACAGACCCAGATTCGATCCCCAACATCCCGTATGGTCCCCCAAGCCTGCCAGGAGCGATTTCTGAGCAGAGTCAGGAGTAACCCCTGACCACTGCCAGATGTGACCCAAAAAAACAAAAAACAATCAAACAAAAAACATTTTGGGGAAGAGAAGGGAATTTGGGTCACACCATAGTGGTGCTTGAGGGCTATTCCCGACTCTGCTGAAAATAAGTACTTTATACGCTATACTATTTCTCTGGTCCCCAGTTAATATTTCTAGAACCCTCAAAACCATCAGTAGATGTAATCAGTGGTAGAATACTTGTTTTGGGGTCACACATGGCAGTGCTGAGGGGTTACTCCTGGCTCTGCGCTCAGAAGTCGCTCCTGGCAGGCTCTGGTGACCAGATGGGATGCAGGGATTCCAACCACCGTCTGTCCTAGATCAGCTGTGTGCAGCTGCGTGCAAGGCAAATGCCCTACCGCTGTGCAATCTCTCTGACTCAGAATACTTATCTTGTATGTGTGAAGATCTAGGTTCAATTCTCTCACCAAAAAGAATATAATGGGAAAGAAAAACATAATGGGAATTTATTAATCCTGACATTTAATCTAAATCCCAACCTATCAGCCTATATTTTGTGACATTATACCTTCCATTCCTTACCTCCAGGCACAAATGAGATAAAGATCCAGAAAGCTTTAATCAGGAAGAGGTTTTGGTGGTGGTTTTGTGTTTGAGCTACTCCTGGTACTGCTTAGGATTTACTCCTGTGTCTGTGCTCAAGAGTCACTCCTGGGGCCGGTGAGGTGGTGCTAGAGGCAAGGTGTTCTGCCTTGCAAGCGCTAGCCAAGGAAAGGACCACGGTTCGATCCCCCGGCGTCCCATATGGTCCCCCCAAGCCAGGGGCAATTTCTGAGCGAGCAGCCAGAAGTAACCCCTGAGCATCTAACAGGTGTGGCCTGAAATACCAAAAAAAAAAAAAAAAAAAAAAGAGTCACTCCTGGTAGTACTCAGGGGACCGACTATACAGATTGCCAGGCTACAGAACCCGGGTTGTATAAGGTAAGAAACCACCTGCTGTATTAACTCTCTGGTCCATAAACAAGGTTTTTTTGTTTTTTGTTTTTTTTTTGGTTTTTGAGCCACACCACGAAGTGCTCAGGGGTTATTCCTAGTTTTGTGCTCAGAAATCGCTGGCAGGCTCAGGGAACCATATAGGATGCCCGGGATCGAACCTGGGTCCATCCCAGGTTGGCCGCATGCATGTATGGCAAACACTTACCACTGTGCTATCACTCCAGCCCCATAAACAGCATGGTTTTCCAGGTTCAAGCAAAAGTAACCTAAATTCTTTTGGTTGTTTTGCTTTGGGCCACACCCATCAGTTTTCAGGGCTTACTCCTGGCTCATTGACCCCTGATGGGGCTCAGGGGACCAGATGGCATGCTAGACACTGAACCCACTTGTGCCACTTGCCTTGTATACCCCCTAACCACTATACCATCTCTCCAGCCCACCTGAATTATTTTTTATTTTGTTTTTTTTTTGTTTTTTGGGCCACACCCGGCGTTGCTCAGGGGTTACTCCTGGCTGTCTGCTCAGAAATAGCTCCTGGCAGGCACGGGGGACCATATGGGACACCGGGATTTGAACCAACCACCTTTGGTCCTGGATCGGCTGCTTGCAAGGCAAACGCCGCTGTGCTATCTCTCCGGGCCCCTGAATTATTTTTTAAAAGGCTTACATGTGAAAACAAAAAGAATAGTTCAAGACAATAGAAGCACTACTATATTCCTGAAGAGACTACCAGTTCCAATTTTAACATTAAATTCATGTATTATCAAAATGGTTTCTGAAATTACTATGATGCTTTGAGGCCTGGGGATTTGATCATTTCAAGTTACCTGAGAAGCAATAAAACTGTGTTCTTTTTGTTCTGTTGCTTTTAATACTATAACTCAGAACTCTAGATAATTTCTTGACAGTGAATGGCAATTTTAAGTAATGACTAAAGATTCAAGCATTTTTGAGGGGAGCAGGAGCCATACTCTGCGATGCTCAGGGCTTACCGAGGCAAGTGTCCTACCACTGTACTATCTCTCCCATCCCTAAAGATAAAATAATTCTGAGGGAGACACCAAACATTTCCAATTACCATTTCCCAAACTGACCACCCACCCGTCACCCGCCCCTGGGGTCAGGTGCGGTGCCTGCCTTGAATTCAGCTGATCTGGGTTCAAACTCTGGCATCTCATAAAATTCCCCCAGCCCTGCCAGCTGTGAACCCTGAGCACAGAACCAGGAGTAATTCCTAAGCACCACCTATGACAAAAACAAAACCAAATTTACCATCCAATTCTCAGGATGAAAAAAAGTCACATTACTGGAGACGGAGTAATAGCAAAGTAGGTAGGGCATTTGCATTGTATGCAGTGGGCCCAGGTTCAATTCCTATGCTCCCCCACAAAAAAAGTAGCACTGCTCAGGATCACTGTGGATAAAGAATGATCTAAGAAATAACAGCATAGGGCCCGGAGAGATAGCACAGCGGTGTTTGCCTTGCAAGCAGCCGATCCAGGACCTACAGTGGTTGGTTCGAATCCCAGTGTCCCATATGGTCCCCCGTGCCTGCCAGGAGCTATTTCTGAGCAGACAGCCAGGAGTAACCCCTGAGCACTGCTGGGTGTGGCCCAAAAACCAAAAAAAAAAAAAAAAGAAATACAGCATGAAGGATAAACCTATAATGACCATGGATCACTTCTTTCCTGGTTGATGAACTAATGTTTTATATATATTTCAGGGGCCTGAGAGATAGCACAATGGTAGGGCATTTGCCTTGCACACAGCAACCCAGGACAGAGCCGGGTTCAATCCCTAGCAACCCATATGGTTCCCTGAGCCTGCCAGGAGCGAAAGCACAGAGCCAGGAGTAACCCCTGAGCACCGCTGGGTGTGGCAAAAAATAAAAAGTATTTCACACACACATATATATATATATAGTGTGTGTGTGTGTGTGTGTGTGTGTGTGTGTGTGTGTGTGTGTGTGGTTTTTGGGTCACACCCGGCAGTGCTCAGGAGTTACTCCTGGCTCCATGCTCAGAAATTGCTCCTGGCAGGCACGGGGGACCATATGGGATGCCGGGATTCAAACCAATGACCCTCTGCATGAACGGCAAATGCCTTACCTCCGTGCTATCTCTCCGGCCCCATATATATCTTTTTTTTGAGGAGTGGACACACCCAGAAGTGCTTATGAGTCTCTTCTGGCTCTGTGCTCAGTAATTACTCCTGACAGGATGGGGATACCAGGGGTCAAACCCAGGTAGCTCATACAAGGCAATGCCTTCTCACTGTACTATCGTTCCAGCTTCAGGAATATTTCATGGTTTGTTTTTTTGGGTTTTACTTTTTGGTCCAACCCAGTGATGCTCAGGGGTTACTCCTGGCTTGGGGGACCAGATGGGATGCCAAGGGGATCGAACCGCGGTTGACACGTGCAAGGCAAACGCCCTACCGCTGCGCCACCATTCTGGCCTCTATTTCATGTTTTCGTTTTGTTTTGTCTGATTCTGGGTCACACAGGGCAGCACTTAGGGGTTATACTTGGCTCTGTGCTCAGAAATTGCTCCTGGCAGGCTCGGGGACCATATGGGATGCCGAAGACCAAACCACTGTCAGTCCTGATTGGCCATGTACAAGGCAAACCCCCTACCGCTGTGGTAACTCTCCGGCCCCCTATTTCATATATCTTTGAGAGAAAAGTCAAAGATGGAATAAGACTGCTCTTCAGAGGCAAAGATGGGAGGCTCTCAGTTCATAAGTCTGGAACTTACAAAATCCAAGCCTACTACATTTAGAAACCATTTCAAAGGAATTACTAAGAATAAACAAACAACATGGCTTACAGAAGCACCACCATACCCCCTGAGCACAGCCGGGTGTAACCCCACCTCCCCAAAAAAGGCACCACCATATTGAAAAAACAGAAACTGAATTTCTGTTGTAGAATTCGGCAACATAGCAACTCTGCATAGCACTATCTGAATAAATTGGACTTTTTCCCAATAAGAGGTGAACAGTTTTATACCAGAACTAGATTTATAGTCAACGTGGGTGTGCCTACCCCACTCCACACCCCCCTTCCAAACTGCCTCAGAAAGTGCCTGAGATGTAAGATGCAGATTTTAAGTACTGGAAAAGGTCTGGAAAAGGAAGTCCCTCAATGCCAGTTATAGAAAATTTTGTTTTGTTTTGTTTTTGGGTCACACCCAACAACACTCAGGGGTTATTCCTGGCTCTGTGCTCAGAAATCATTCCTGGGGGCTGGAGAGATAGCCTGGAATAAGGCTTCGGCCTTCCAAGCAGGACAGTGGTTCGAATCCGGCATCCCATATACGGTCTCCGTGCCTGTTGCCAGGGGTGATTTCTAAGCATAAAGCCAGGAGGAACCCCCGCTGACAGGATGGGGGGGGGGAACCATATGAGGTGCCGGGATTCGAATCACCACCTGTCCTGGGTCAGCTGCGTGCAAGGCAAATGCTCTACCGCTGTGCTATCTCTCCAGGCAGCCCACCCCCGGTTATAGAAATCTTAGGATTTCTCCAACAGTTGTTTTTTTGTTTGGTTTTGGTTTTGGGGTCACACCCGGCATCGCTCTGGGATTACTCCTAGCTCCACGATCAGAAATCGCTCCTGGCAGGCTCGGGGGACCATATGGGATGCCGGGATTCCAACCTCTGTCCTTCTGCATGAAAGGCAAACGCCTTACCTCCATGCTATCTCTCCGGCCCCTCCAACACTTGTTTTAATCAGCCAGAGCTGATTTGGCTTTTCTCAATGAGCCAAACAACACAAACGACTGAATTAACTGCAGAGGGGTTACTTGTCAACATGACTCCCAATGGTATGACTAGCATGGAATATATCCCAGGGTCTAGAAATTAGCATAGTATATGCTGCTGATTCCCCACACATGTACCCAGCTTGGAAGAGGAAGTAAGGAAAAGAATCAGTAAACTCAAACAGTAAGTCTGGCTTACATACAAGATAATACTTAAAGCTAAAATGAATCCAGAAGGCAGGAGTGCTAAGACAGCAGATAGAGCATTTGCTTTGCATGAGACCTACCTGGTTTAGATCCCAGGACCCTAGGTGGTCCCCTGAGCATCATCAGGAGTGATCCCTTGCTGCTGCTCTCTAACCTGGAGGGCTGGCCTGATGCAGTCAGCAAGAAAATTGTAAGGGGGAATGGGAGCATGTTTAGGTATGTAAACAGGCTTTTGAATGTTCAGACTACGTTAAGACATAGTTAAGACTATGAGATTTAGAATAAATTCCTCTTATCTCCCTCCCCAAGTAGTACCTTGTGGCCTTACTCTTAACATAGCAGTAAAAGTTAATTGCTAGAACTTAGATTTGAAGGGCTGATCAGGGAACCAGGGCAACACTGTTCCTCGAACGCAGTTTCTTTTTAGACCCAATCCTGGACTGACTCTCAACGCAAATTATCAGACATCACACACAGCAGACAAACCACAACGTCATAAAGATGGATGCTGGGGCTGGAGAGATAGGACAGCAGGCAAGCGCTTGTCTTGCATCTGCAGACCAGGGTTCCATTTCTAGTACTGCATACCAGTCCCCTAAACACTGCCAGAAGTAATCGAGCGCTGAGCACAGCCAGGTGTGACCAACCTCCCCCAAAACCCTGGAAAAAAAGATACTGCTGAACCATTTTTTTTCAGATTGCATAAATCTTAATGCAATTTGCATGAAAATTGAAATATTTTGCTAAAAATTTGTGTCAAGAGCAGCCGCATAGTTTTTGCTTAATTTTTTTAAGCTCTTGTGTTTAAGAGGCCTAAGGAAAAACAAAAAGATGCAGCTATCAACTACAAATCACTCTCACCTCATTAAAAAAAAAAAATTCTATCAAGAATAGGCAAGAGGAAAAGTTCATAAGCCTTTGGGCTGGAGAGATAAGACAAAGGAGAGCAAATTTTGCATCCAGGATCCCCAGGTTTGACTCCTAACGTATGATTCTCCCAATACTGATCCAGAGGTATAGTATGGTCCAAAACCAAACCAAGAAGTCCAATATTCTCCCTCCCTTCTCAAACTGGGTCATTTGGCCTACAGGTGCAGCCTCCTGATTACTGCTGATTAACACCTCTCTACTTCATTTCTTTAAGTCTATTCCTCTAAAAACAGAAGAGACAGCCCTACATACCAGCCAGATCAGTGCAACTATGAATTATTTATGGGCCAAAGATAAGAGTACAGCAAATAGGGCGTTTGCTTTGCCCACACAGCCAACCTGAGTTCGATCCCAACACACATTATAATCCTGAGCCCTCCAGAGTGATCATTAGAAGCGAGCATTGAGCTGAGCACCGGGGATGGAGGTTGCGGGGGAGGGGGGGGGGTGGGGGTTGGCCCCCTCAAAAAAGTTATTTCTGTAACATATCTGTTTAAAAATTAAAAGTCTAAGGAAAAAAACTACTATTAATCCAATCCATTTCCAAACAAACTGAATACTGCCAGGAAACCAACCAACAAAAGCTTTATTTCCAACAAATACAGGCCTTCCCTCCTCAGTGCATTCTGAGTACAGCCAAAGAAAGCCTCAATAGTTAGATCCTCCAGAAATACCTTCTTCCAATAAGAAAGCTATTCTAGGCCAATACTTGATCAAGATTGCTCCAGCAATAAAAATATAAAAAGAAAGTGGTTATCAGACTACAAAGAAGAGTTTAGGCTAAACAGATCCATCTCCCACAACATAAAGCACTGCTACCAAGATTTCTCTGCACCGGACATGTGGCCCTCAAGTGCGTGTGTAAGGCTGTGGCACCCAGCACCCCTCCCACACACAACAAAGTCCTCTGCACTGGAAGGGACACTCATGGTTCGAGAAACCGAGGAGGGGGTGGAATAGATTTCTTCCTATTTTTATATCACATGCTGGTATGAACTATTCAAAATACAAGCTTTTAGAAAGAAGTCCAATTTTTCTAGGTGCATGTTTTCACTACAGATGCTACCAAAAATTAAAAAGTCCCAATCTCTCTACAGGCAGGGCCTGAGTATGAGCACTTACTCTCATACTTTTAACTCAGAAGCATGATGTTTCACCAACACCCAGGTCCTTCACCGGAACACAAAATCCTCAATTCAGGAGCACTTTGAACAAGCAAAAGGAAGCCAACTTGCTTCTGCCCAAGACAGTGAAGAAAAGAAAAAGAAAAGAAAGGCTCGACGAGGAGCCAAGAAGCCATGGAGCCACTTCGGTGCGACCCCTCGGGCGGAGTGTGAGCCCTGAGCCAAGCAAGCTCTAGAGAGCTTAGGGAAGGGAAGTTCAAGCTGAGGTGCCCACGCCCAAAGCCAGACACAACCCAACTTGCAGCCGGGGGTGGGATGGGGTGGGGTGGACAATCTCAAGCCCGGGTACCGCACGTATATATATATATAGGCCGGGTGGAGAAAAAAACTAAAGTACCGGGTCGGATCTGATGTGGGAAGGCAGGCGGAGAAGCGAGCAAATTC
Source organism: Suncus etruscus (assembly GCF_024139225.1). Classification (NCBI taxonomy): domain Eukaryota; kingdom Metazoa; phylum Chordata; class Mammalia; order Eulipotyphla; family Soricidae; genus Suncus; species Suncus etruscus. The sequence continues at coordinate 36,019,225 of NC_064857.1, forward strand.
CCGCTCCCCAAGAAACCTTCGAGTCCCCCCTTGCCCGAGGTGCATGCACCCCGGAGGGGGGGGGGGTGCCTGCAGAGCAGAGCCAGACAGCAGGCCTGCTCCAGGCAGGCGATTGAGAGGATGCTTTCGTGGCGACTGAGAACTGCGAACAGGCCGGCCTAAAAAAATAAAATGAAATAATATAATAAAATAAAATAAAATAAAGAGGCGCTTGGGTGCTCCAGAACCAGATCCCATTTCTACTGGGAAGGGAAGGCAGGAGCTTGTTGTACTCGTTGGCTCGGAACGAGTCCCACCCAGCCACCCACCCACCCACCGTACCCCGAGAGGGCACCGCCGGGGGGTGGGGGGGGAGCATGGCGGGCGGGCGGGCGGGCGCCAAGAGTGAGAGCAGCAGCGCAGGAGGCGAGGAGAGCAGGCGAAGGGAGAGGAAGGACGGACGGACAGACCCTTCCTCGGTCTCCCCGCGCCTGGGCCCGCGAGGCCGATGTGAATTTCAGCCCAGGGGCGCGGGGCGCAGTGCGCGTGCGCGCGCGGGCGGGGGGAAGAGGTGCGGGGCGGGGGCGCGCGAGGCCGGGTGGGGGAGGGGGACGCAGGCGGCGGCGGGGGCGCGCGGGCGGGGGAGGCGGGCGTCGGCTCGGCGGCGCTGCCCCTCCCCCACCCCTCGCGCTCCACCTTGCCCCTCCCCCACCGCGCTCGGCCTCGCGCCCTCAGTCGCGCCTCAGGCGACGCGCGCGACCTACCTAGGCCTCGAGCTCCCCTCGTCGCCTCAGCCGGCTGTGGCGGACGCGCGCGCCGTTCCCTTCCCCGACGAGCTTCAGCCCGGCCTCCTCAGGCTGAGGCGGGCGGGCGGGCGGTTGGCGGCGGAGGCGTTCGAAACCAGAAGCGGCGAGCGAGCGCGCGCCGGGGCCCCCGTTGGGCTCTGCGCGCCCCCCTCCACACTGACGGCGGGCCGGAAGCGGGCGGGCGAGCCGAGCGGACACACTGCGGTAGCGGCGACCGGGGGGGCCGAGCGGCGGCGGCGGCGGCGGCGGCGGCGACGGCGGCGGCTGCACCGGCGGCGGCGGCAGCGGCGGCACCACACAAACAAGGACGCTGATTGGGCAGCTGCCAAGCGCCCGGGCCCCGCCCCCTCCCCACGCCACGACGCCCATTGGTCGGCCCGAGCCGGCGTCTCCGCCCACTCGTTTGTGTCCCGGCCAATCAGAGGCGCCGTGCCGAGAGCTCTACCCCACCCTTGACGGCTGATTGGCTGCGAGGCGGGATGATGGACGTGTGGAAGGGCCAATCCGGAGCGGAGAAGGGGGATGGTCTTTGGAGCGGGGGCGCGTTCCTGGGTACCTCCGCCAGTCCCCCACAGACAGACACATCCGGGTCCTCGGCGGCGCATTAAGTGTCGGGGGTCAAAAATTTTTTTTTCTTTTCTTTTTTTTTTTGGCTTCAGGCTCTTCCTTCCCACTTTTGCCTCACACAGAGACATTTGGGTTTGGGCTTTCCCCCCAAGGCAGCCTACCTCCAGGACCCCTCAAAGTCCCCCATCTTTAGCCCTCTCTCTAGGGACCTCGCGACCGAAAGCAGGAATTTCGTGATACAACTCCATTCGAGCACCTTAGGCCCAGCCCATGTCTTTGGGGTGTGGTCTGTCTCCTCCAGGCCAGAGACCTGGGGAAGAGACTTTTGTATATAGTTCGACTTAGGGTGCTGTCTCCATTTCGGAGGTGCTCCTGGCTCTGTACTCAGATATTGCTCCTGACTGCCTTGGGGGGGCCCATATAGGACGCAGGGGATCGAACCCAGGTCCACCCTAAGTTAACCATGTGCAAGGCAGACACCCTACCGCTTGCACCACCGCTCCAGGCCCCCTTGGTCCTGTTTTATTATTTTTTTTTATTTTTTGGCTTGGGGGTCACACCCAGCACCTCTCAGGGGTTACTCCTGACTGCACTCAGAAATCGCTCCTGGCAGGCTCAGGGGATCATATGGGATTCCGGGATTCAAACCACCGACCTTGTGCATGCAAGGCAAATGCCTTGCCTCCATGCTATCTCTCCAGACCCCCCCCCCCTTTTTAGAGAGATGGAGGTTTGAGGGAAGGAGAGTCCAAGCAAATGATAAAGGCGAGGGGGGGAGATGGACACGTTACTCTTGCAGAGGTTTCTTTTTTTTTTTTTTTTTTTTTTTTGGTTTTTGGGCCACACCCAGTAACGCTCAGGGGTTACTCCTGGCTACGCGCTCAGAAGTTGCTCCTGGCTTGGGGGACCATATGGGACACCGGGGGATCGAACCGCGGTCCGTCCAAGGCTAGCGCAGGCAAGGCAGGCACCTTACCTCTAGCGCCACCGCCCGGCCCCTTGCAGAGGTTTCTAAGGGGACTTCTTGTCCAGAACCCTACAGTTCATCGATTGACTGACAAGGGATAGTTTTGTGCCAGGAAATAACTGTGAACAAGAGATGTATTCTTGATCGTTTAGAAGCGATTCAGGGGGGCTGGAGTGATCACACACTGGGGTAGGGCGTTTGCCTTGCACACGGCCCAACTGGAATGGACCCAGGTTCGAACCCTGGCATCCTATAGGGTGCCCCCCCCCAGCCTGCCAGGAGCCAGGAGTAATCCCTGATCGCCTCGGGGTGGGGCCCAAAAACAAAAACAAACCAACAGGGGCCAGAGAGATAGCAGAGGTAGGGCATTTGCCTTGCATTCAGAGGACAGTGGTTTGAATCCCGACATCCCATATGGTCCCCCAAGCCTGCAGGAGCAATATCTGAGCATAGAGCCAGGAGTAACCCCTGAGGGCTGCTAGGTGTGACCCCAAAACCAAAATAAATAAATACCCGGGGCCGGCAAGGTAGCTCTAGAGGTAAGCTGTCTGCCTTGCAAGCACTAGCCAAGGAAGGACCACGGTTTGATCCCCCGGTGTCCCATATGGCCCCCCCAAGCCAGGGGCAATTTCTGAGCGCTTAGCCAGGAGTAACCCCTGAACATCAAACGGGTGTGGCCGAAAAACCAAAAAAAAAAAAAAAAAATACCCAACAAAAAAACAATCGGGAGGACCAGAAAGAACTGGGTATCACTGGGAGTAATCCCTGAGCACAAAGCTAGAAATATGCTGAACAGTGCTGGGTACAGTTGGGGACAGGGGGAGGAGAAGAAGAAATGAAACATGACCATATAAAGATAGGTGACGTGTGTGTGTGTGTGTGTGTGTGTGTACGCACACACACACACACACACACACACACACACACACACACACGAGGCATGTCCCAGTTATTTATGTGGATAAAAACAACAACAGGAGAGATAAGCGGTGGGTGAGGCCCTGGCCTTGCAGGCCAACCCTTATCCTATCCCCTTTCTAACATCACATGTTCAGAGCCCCGACAGGAGTGACCCCTGAGCACCTCCAGGTGAAAAAGCAAAGAAGAAAATTGCTAGGGGGCAAAGCGATAGCACAGTGGGTAGGGCGTTTGCAGTGCACACGGCTGACCCGGGTTCGATCCCCAGCATCCCATGTAGCCCCCAAGCCTGTGGAGTAACTTCTGAGCACCACCATGTGTGGCCCAAACCCCTCCCCCCAAAAAAAGAAGAAAATTGCTTCTATTCAGTTCTAGCTGTATCCAGGTGAAATGATCTCTGAAAGGACCAAAGTAACAGTACAGAGGATAAAGTTCTTGCCTTGCAAAAGGCCCACCTAGCTTGATCCCCAGAACTCTTTTTTTTTTTTTTTTTTTTGTTTTTGGGCCACACCCTGTGACGCTCAGGGGTTACTCCTGGCTATGCGCTCAGAAGTTGCTCCTGGCTTCTTGGGGGACCATATGGGGCACCGGGGGATCGAACCGCGGTCCGTCCTAGGCTAGCGCAGGCAAGGCAGGCACCTTACCTCCAGCGCCACCGCCCGGCCCCATCCCCAGAACTCTTACTGGTCTCCATATAGAGCACTCACCAAGACTGCTCTCTTGAATCCAAGCCTGGGGTAAGCCCTGAGCACCGCCAGATGTGTGCCCCACCCTGCCCCCAAAAGTAAAGGAGATAGTCTATGATGTCAGAATAGATGGCTCAGATCTTGGCTCTGACTGAGCATATATATTACATATACATAAAGCATTTACATATATGATTTGGGTACTTATTATTTACCTCAATCTTCCTTTTTTTTTTTTTTTTTTTTGGTTTTTGGGTCACTCAGAAATTGTTCCTGGAGGGGGCCGGAGAGAGAGCATGGAGATAGGGCGTTTGCCTTGCATGCAGAAGGATGGTGGTTCAAATCCAGGCATCCCATATGGTCCCCCGAGCCTGCCAGGAGCAATTTCTGAGCATAGAGCCAGGAGGAACCCCTGAGCGCTGCTGAGTGTGATCCAAACCCACCCCACCCCCAAAATTAAAGAAGTTGCTTCTGGCAGGAGGGTGGGGCATACAGGATGCTGGGATTCTAACGGGGGTCTGTCCTGTGTTGGCCGTGTGCAAAGCAAACATCTATTGCTGTGCTATCGCTCCAGCCATAAGGAGTGCAGAGCCAGGAGTAACCCCTGAGCACCGCCAGGTGTGCCCCCGTAAAAAAATAAACTAAGATTATTATACCCCAGGGGCTATAAAGATAATACAGTAGGTAAGGGTTTCATCCCTTATGAAACTCAGGTTTCATCCCCATCACTACATATCATGCCAGGCGTGATCCCTGAGCACAGAACTAGAAGTTTTGAGCATCACTGTGATCCCCTCTCATTTCCCCCCAAAATAACCCCACTAAGTAAATATAAAATTTCTTCTACTCTTGGGGCTGGAGAGAGAGCAAGGAGGTAAGGCGTTTGCCTTTCATGCAGGAGGTCATCGGTTCGAATCCCGGCGTCCCATATGGTCCCCCGTGCCTGCCAGGAGCAATTTCTGAGCCTGGAGCCAGGAATAACCTCTGAGCACTGCCGGGTGTGACCCAAAAACCACAAAAAATAAAAAAAAAATAAAATAAAAATTTGTTCTACTCTTGAGGCTGGAGAGATAGCACGGAGGTAGGGTGTTTGCCTTGCATGCAGAAGGATGGTGGTTCAAATCCTGGCATCCCATATGGTCCCCAGAGCCTGCCAGGAGTGATTTCTTTTTTTGTTTTGTTTTGTTTTGTTGTTTGTTTTTGGGTCATACTCGCCGTGCTAAGGGGTTACTCCTGGCTCTATGGTCAGAAATCACTCCTGGCAGGCTCAGGGGACCATATGGGATGCCAGGATTCAAACCACCGTTTGTCCTGCGTGCAAGGCAAATGCCCTACCGCTGTACTATCTCTACAGCCCCAAATTTTTTTAATTTTGTGTGTGTGTTTTGTTTTTGGAATGCACAGTACTCAGGGCTTACACCTAGCTTTGCACTCAGGAATCACTCCTGGAATCATCAGAGTACTATATGGGATGTCGGGGATCAAACTCAGGTTGACCACAAGCAAGGCATGAGCCCTTCCCACTGTACTATTGCTACAGCCCACGTGATTTCACCCATTTAGTGTTAGTGCTTGAAGTTGGAAATGGGGAGGCACCCAAGAAGATTGTTGTATGGAGGCAGAAATTGAACCCTAAAATTTCAATTCTAATAGTTCAGTGAGTGGCAGGACATACAGTCCTCAAAAGAAATGTATGTGGGCCCGGAGAGATAGCACAGAGGCGTTTGCCTTGCAAGCAGCCGATCCAGGACCAAAGGTGGTTGGTTCGAATACCGGTGTCCCATATGGTCCCCCGTGCCTGTCAGAAGCTATTTCTGAGCAGACAGCCAGGAGTCACCCCTGAGCAACGTCGGGTGTGGCCCAAAAACCAAAATATAAAAAAATAAAATAAAAAAGGAAATGTATGCTTTCAAAAAGGAGGTCTCTCAAGTTATAGTATAGGGAAAGGCACTTGCCTTGCTCATATCTGGCTGACCCAGGTTCTATTCCTAGCATTTTGGCATATGGGAATGGTGAGGGTCCACTGTAGCCTTTGTGCCAGAAGAGGTCCCCTCTGGAGAAGGCAGCTCCTAGTCTCTTGCCAAACCTGATGTCCTGAGCTCTCTGCTTCCCTCCTGCACAAAAACTGAAAACAAACCCCTGGGAATAGGTTCTGCTGTGCAGAGAACTCAACAGGAAGGGTTCTCTACGTCACAAGGCCCAGAACTGACCAGAACCTCTCTCTCCAGCACTGGCCTCCAACACCAAACTTCCCCGAAGATTGTCTCAGTCCCTTCCTCCTGGCACTCCTGCCCTCTTTCCCCTAGGCATTTCTGTTTTGGTGGCTGATTCCCTCTGGTAATTGGTTTTACAGCTCTATTAGGAGTTGCTTCCTGTGTTGATCTCATTACACAGGGCAGAAAGGGAGAACCCCGAGTGTGCTAAGGAGATCTGAAAACTGTGCCCTCCTCTCCCGAATGCGCACACTCAGCAAGCTGAGACCCCGATTCGCATCCCCGGGAGGGCAGAGCTGCCTGCCATAACCCGGTTAGGGAGGCTCCAATATGATTGCTGGGGCCACCCACACCCCCTCCCGGGGAGGCTCAGCAGCCATGAGGTGCTGGAAAAGCTGAGGGTGTGGGGGGAGACAGGAGAAAGAAGAGCCATGATGAGCTCAGGGCCCCCGGAGAATGGAGCCTTTGTGTGGGGTACAGTTGAGGGACAAGGGGGTGATTGTGTGGGAGGGCCGGAAGTGCCACACAGACTGGCACCACTGTGGCCAGCACCGGATTCACCCCTCTCCTGCCCTCTGAGCTCCCGGGGACTCATAGCCAACTGGTCTGGAGAAGTAGGGTGTGTCTGAAGGGATGGCACGTGGATACCCCCCCTTCTTGCCCAGACCCAGGGAACAGGAGACATCAGGAAAAAGACAGAAGCAGCATTTACTCTATTTACATACAACAAAATTTTGCAAACCCTTATTGCACAAGTAAGAGCCCAGGTTGGTGGCACCTGGTCGTTGGTTCAGGACTCTGGGGCACCAACTCAGCCTCAGGGGAGCTCAGGGCTCTATTTCCCCTCCTGCCTTTCAAGGTGCTATAAAGCCACCTGGTGCCCCACAAATCCCTGCTTTTCTCACCATCTGTAAGCAAAGGGTGTGGCTCCAGAATAAATAACTTAAAATATATAATACATACACTAAGGAAGGCATGGAGGGCCCGGTGCTCCTTCAGCGCTGCCAGGGAAGAGGGGCTCGTCTTTGGTGGCAAATAATGTCCTCCCTCCACCCCCTCCATTCAGGGCAAAGGCTCAGTAGCTCTGTATCTTTCCAGTTGTTTTTTAAAACAAAAACTTAGAAAATGATCAGGGCAGTGCAGATCTGCAGGAACCCTGGAGCGGGGATCTCGGCAATGGGTGGGGGAGGCACAAAGCTATGCCAGCTCCCCCTGGTCCAGCATCAGCACAAGCAAACAGAGAAGGGTGGGGCTCAAGGAATCCTGACGTGACTTGCGGTGACATTAGGACCGAGTCCCCCTTAGCGCCTACTTCCTGGCCGAGCATGCTTCCCAGCAAGTCCCTGTGCCCCCACAGGAACTGGGAGGCTTGTTCTCATGATCCCCTTCTCTCTTCATCATCTTCCTGCCCCAAGCAGGAGGAGGTGGCCTAGGGGTCCTTAGCATTCTAGAAGGGCTCCAAAGCATTTCCGGCAATCGATGGCCTTAGGAGTGGGCATCTGTGCTCGGCGCTGCCGAAGCTCCTCTTTGCCCATGCTGCTGGCCAGCTTGTTGAAGGCGGACTTATACTTCTTGTCGAAGGCCCCTGGGCAGAGGGTGAGGGTCAGTCTGTGAGATTCCAACGACCAGAGTTGCCCCAACCCTCTAGTAGTCCCCTCACCTATGTCTACATGGTCCTTGCCCAGAGCTGCCATCGTCAGGAACAGAATTTCACGGTAGATGCCCCTAGTGTGAAGGCAAGAGGCATATAAGAATAGGGCTGAGGGTCAGACTGAGGACTAGCTGGACACCACCAAGGAAGTCATACCTCTGTAGGTGTAGGCCAGTGGGTGGGGTCCCCAGGGTTTCCAGTAGGAGCCCCACTGCCTTGTGTACCTCGTTGAGCCCCACGTGGCGCAGCACAGACTCGAGCAGAGCCAGGTTGAGAGACTCAGGCACGGGGCCCGGCCACACCACCCGCTGTGGGATCTGACCTACACAAGAGGAGAGGCAGATTGGGTTGACAACCTCAGTGCATGGGGCACACACACCCCCAGCCGCTATCCCCACTTACTGTGTGTCCTCCAGAGCACGTAGAGAGGCGGGCAGCTATTGGGATCTGGGCTCAGGACATCCCACAGCAGCCGTACCCGCACAGAGGCAGGATCTGGGGTCAACCAGGGAACTGAGGCCTGCAGGGAGCCCAGAGGAGATACTTGGCTCATGAGACAGAAAGTTGGCTCAAGAGACCAGTAGGGACAGGCAATGACTCTAGTGATAGAGGGATGTCGGGACACAGGTGTGGGACCAGGCAAAGCTGGGAGGGCCAGAAGGGGCTAACCTGGGGGGCTGGGAACCCATCACAGGATGCCAGCACAAGGCAGGGCAGGATGTTGGGCAGACGCAGCCGCTGGAAGTACCACAGAAGGTTCCAGAAGATGATGGGGTGGGTAATAGGCAGTTCTGGCATTGCCAGAACCTCACTGCCCTCATTCTCCACCAAGGACTCCAGCTCCTTCCGCAGCACCAGGGGGCTCAGGTATGCCCAGGACCCACCCTCGACCCGTCTGGGCGGGGTCCCCTGTCAGAAAGAGGGGGACCTGAGCCATCATGTCCACCCATTTCTGGGTATTCTTGCCCCAGCACCCATCTTGCTGCTGCTGTACCAAAACCAACCCTCACCCAAGCTTGACCCTTTGCCCCTTCTCAGGCCACTGGGTCTTACCCCCATATGCCCATTACAGAGTTGGGGCTCGTCCAGGGCGAGGCAAAGCCTCCGGTCACTGAGCACAGGGCCTGGGCCACCGGGAACAGGCGCATCTTTGCTGCTGCTGGTACCCATGGAGGCGGGCTGGGGGTGGGGGGCACTGTGGAGAAAAGTAAGTAAGATCAGGCCGACCACCCTGCAGCGCCTTTAGTGCCACCCTCACTGCCCCACTTCACCCTGCCCTGCACCTGGGTCGGGAGTCGAGGGTCTGCACGCTGAGTAGGGGCACAAAAGGGCGGGAGCAGAAGGGGCAGGTGGTGTTGAGGTTGGAGTCATCGGGTGCCCAGCCGGCCATGATCTCCTCGTCATACACCAGCGAGTCGCAGGCACAACACAGGGAGCAGCTGGACAGCAATATCTGGGCCAGGAGACCCCCCAGGACCCTGCTTGGCCTTCGGCTCTGCCACTGTCCCCACCCAGCCCAGGGAGTCGAGCCCACAGGCCAGCACAGCAGGGGTTGGGAAGGCTCCTCACTTCCAGGGAGGGGGGCTGCAAGGACCCAGGGGTGTCGCTGAGGCGCTCTGAGGAACGGCGGAGGCTTAGGCTGCTGAGGGAAGACTCTGAGAGGTCCCACTCACTGCCCAGAGAGGCAGAGCTCTGCCAACACAGGGACAGCAGAGTCAGCAGATCACCCTCTCCCCGGGCTCCCCGCCTGCTCTCCCAGGCACCTGCCCCTCCTGCACCCTGCAGCTACCTCGGACGCAGTGGAACCGGGGCGCTCCCGGGGCCGCAAGAGGCTGTCCATGGGACTACGCCAGGTTGGGGGTGGCAGGTCAGGGGTCAGCTCAACAGGGGTGACCCGAGAGGCAGGGGAGCGGCGGGATGGAGTGAGCAGCTGCTGGATGCGGGCCCCCAGGCTTCTTCTGGGGGTGCTGGCTTCATCCTGACGCCCTGCAGCCTTGGATATTCGGCCACTCGGCCCCTCTAGCGCCTCAGTTGACTGGGCACTAAGGACCGAGCCGGAACCACTAGGACTGCCTCTGGGGATGGGCTCTTCCCCCGCCAGGCTAAGGTCCGAGAGACTGCTGTCACGCCAGGGTACTGGTGACTCTCGGGGTTCCAGGACCCCTAAGGCCTCGATCACTGTGGGGCATAAGACAGTTGGGACGTCAACAGTGCGACCTGGCTGTGTGGGAGGGCTCTGCCCTGTGATGCCCACCTTGCAGGCACAATCTCCCACAGGCATGGTGAGAAGCCCGATGGGGATACTCACTCTGGGCCATGCCAGCCTCCACAGTGGGCTGCACCCCCCGGGCACTGCCCAGACTGCCGCTCTTCACCAGGCGTCCAGTGGGTGAGGCTGGGTCCTTGAAGCTTCGCCCGGCCCATGTGGTCTGGCGCTGGAGGGGGCGGGAAGGGGAGGGACGCTCCTGACGGGGCCCTAAGGGGTGGGGGCAGGAAGGCAGTTGGCTGGGGAGGTGTCTTCCCCCAAAGCAGGTCCTTGCATGGACCTGGTTTGGGGGGCTCTCCTGGGGTGGGCGTACAGTTCTCTCCCTGCGAGCCAGTGCTGTTCCCCACCCACCCGACATGCCCAAGGCCCACCACTAAACATCCTGCACCCCCAATCTCACCTCTCCCTTCTCACCTTTCTGGGAACCTGCAGCTGCTTTTGCCTTTGCCTGTTGCTGCTGTCGCTGCCGCCTCTCCCTCAAGGGCTGTCGGAACTGGGCAGCCCCCAGGACCACGTTCCGGAGCTTGGCCCAGTGTAGGCGGCTACCTGGGGTCCCGGACGGCCACTTACTTTCCAATACAGCCTGCCAAGCACAGTCCCTGTCAATGCACCCACCTCCATCCATCCTGGCCCTGATCCTCTGCTCTCCACATGGTCCTGTTAGGGCTCAGCAGACCAAGGGCCCAAAAGGGGAGTGGACACTGGCTGTCTGTGCCAGGATCCAGCAATTTGTACCCGGGCTCCACTACCTATATACCCCATGGCCTAAAATAAATCATCTCACTATCTGGAGTCCTCTATGTCCTCGTGTAGAACTGCGGAGGCAGCTCCATATCCTAGCTCAGGGCCTGCACACAGAGGCATCCCTGTGCCTGTGCTCAAATGCCAAGATTCAGTCCCCTAAGGGGCAAGGCAGCAGTGTGTAATATATTTGATGACCAGAGGAGAGCTTCACAGGCAGGCAACACCGCATGGCTACCCAAGAACTACCAGTTGCTACTGCCAAACTTCAACAAATAACCATACATGGAAAGATTCTGTCCCTGGGGGCTGGAGAGATAGTACAGTGGGTAGGGAGCTGGCCTTGCATGCAGCAAGCATTCAGCATTCAGGTCAGGCAACAAGACTATCTATGGTCCCAAGTCCCACCAGGAGTGGCCCCTGAGTGCAGAGCCAGGAGTAATTCTTGAGCAAACCCAGGTGTGGCCCACAAACAGAAACTAGTGTTTAATCCAGTGCCCAGTGGAGGCTCTCAATAATCATTGAGGCTGCTAAGTCTGAGGATTCTCTCGAAGGCCATGGTGAGAGGGACAGTCACAGGACCCAACCCTGTTACAGATATCAGGTACTGGCCTCTGCCACCCATTCAGTACCTTGTTGTAGTAGCCATAGGTGATGGTGTTGGGCACAATGCCCGCCTGCCGCATCTCTAGCATGACCCGCACTGACAGCACCGGCTGCCCGTAGTGTGAACACAGCTGCATCAGCACTCGGTAACACACCTGGGTGGGAGGCACCAGGTGAGGGGCAGTCTGCCCTGGGCTCCTGGTACCCTGTGGCCTCCCTGCTGGCCACAGGGTTCGAGCATGATATTCCAGCTTCCCAGCTGAGACCACCCACCCTCACTCCCTGCCCAGGCACCCTCTCCAGCCCCCCAAAACTGAGCAGGGCACCCACCTCATCCGGCAGCACCACCTTACGGCTCTCCACCGCGCGGAGCACATGGTAGGCCGTGTGCAGGGCCCTCACGCGGGAGGGTGACGCCCGCACAAAGGCCGGCAGACACAGGAACCACAGACCGTAGCAGTGGCCCAGCAGACAGTGGGCCCACATCTCTGGCTTCGCTGCCGACTTCTGCGCCATTCGCTGTGCCACCTTCATCTCCTGGGCAAGGCAAGAGACACTGCATGAGTGAGAAGCAAAGGGCCCGATTGGGTAGTGGGGAGAGTGAGGAAGGGCCGCAGGGTCTCCTAAGAGATGGTGGGCACTGACGTGCATGAGTGTGTTTGTCTGTGCCAGACAACTCGGACATCAAGTACCCAGACTTGATGTGTCAAGATGGAGGAATAGAACAGTACCCCTCGCCCACTGCACCACGGGCCAGGTGAGTCTTGGAGCCCCTTTCCTGTCCAGGTTACCTGCTTGGTGCGGCGGGGGGCCGGGCTGCTGGGGGCACTTCGGGATGGGCCAGGCACAGGCAGGGCCCCTGTCTGCTCCTGGGGAGACTCGAACAGCTCAGCCTTCAGCTCAGGGAAGCCGTCATAGCTAGAGGTGAGACATCCGCATGCATATAGGCACGCATTGGGGACCCCCTTGCCCGAGGAGCATGGAATGTGAGAGGCTGTGAAGCACTTACCAGTACTGGGGGGCAGCATCGCTGCCCTCAGGCACTGTGGGTTCCTCAGGGGGCGTGATAAAGACGGTTAGTTCATTTCCCGACAGTTCCTCCAACTCCACCAGAGGAGCAGCTTCCGGCTTCTCCTGCTCTGGGTGCACCTGGGTGAGAACCAGAATGGCAGATGGGAGCCAACCCGGCCCAGGGTGGCTCATTCTAGACTTATAGCCACAACCAAGGAGTGGGGGCTCAGGGGGAAGGGAAGGCCAGACGGTGACAAGAGAACAATATGATGGGTATAACAGGAGGCCAGTGTGATGGGAGACTAGTATGACAGGGATGTGATGTGGGTGAGACCCAGGTGTGACAGGAGCAGTATGCAAGGCTACCAGGACAGGGTGCCACAGATATCCAGGGATACCAACCCTGTGCAGAGGGGCCAGTGAGTCGTAGCTCTAGTGGTCCTGTGCAGGGGTGAGAGGCATGCAGAGAAGGCCATAAACCCCACCTTGTCCACACAGGAGTCGAAGAACTCAAGGGCAGCATGGCGCGTAGAGCCAAAGGAGCACTCCTCAATGAACTGTGAGAACATCTGTGTGCGTAGCAGCTGCGAGTACAGCTTGTGGCTGGAGCGCTCCCGGGACTTGAGGAAGTCTGAATGGGGTGAGAGGGGTAGGGGCAGGTTCCAGGGACTTCCCTTACCACCAAAGCCTCCTGACCCCCTTTCCTGGCTCACCACCCTAATGGCACATCTACCTCTGAAGCCAATGACCAGCTGGGCTCCACAGCAACGTAGCCCATGGCACCACTATCCAGACGGGGGTGGGGGGATCCTCCTTCAGCTAGAGGGAGCCTTGCCCATTGTGTGTCACTATGCCTGCCCAAGACCAGGACCCTAGTAGGCCTAGTAGGCCAGGACCCATGGACCAGGTCCCCCCTTCCCTTCTTCCAGGAGAAACTTCATTCTATGGGGTCAGTTGAGGGGAGGGATAAACAATTCCCAGTCTCCCTCGACCACCTGCCCCTTACCCTGCAGGATAAAGAGGTTGTCGACGTCACGAGACCCCTCGGAGGGTGCCTGGGTGAGCGGACGCAGGAAGGCCCGGTAGCCTTTGAGCAGACAGGCCATGAAGCGCAGGAAGGCTCCCTGAACCTCACGCTCCAGCCGGGCCCGACGACCGCACACAGCCTCATAGTCAGTGAGCAAGAACTCCAGGGAGGCTTCCTCCTCAGGTCCGGTGTAGGCTGAGGGCCAGGGCAGGACTCACTGTCAGGTCTGGCCCCGCCTCAGTCCAGCTCCCACAGATGCTGAATAGGAACTAGCTGGAGAAACAGCTCCAGGCCTCCTCCAAGCAAACTCAGCTCCGTGAACTGAACGGTACTGAGGGTTGCCTGCCCCGGGGCCTACGTTGCAACCACCAGCATTTCCCTCGCTGCCTCTAACCTCCAGTCCCACCTACTTTTCCATCCAATGCTTAAGTTCAGGGGCCCTTTGCGGCCTCCCAGTCACCCCCACCAAGGGCTCACTCTGATCCAGCTGCTGGTACAGGTTGCTCAGCGTGGCCAGCAGCACCTTATAGGGCCGGCGAGGCAGGGTCCGCGGCGAGAGGAGCTTCTTCTCCTCAGTCCTGTCAGGCCAATGGGGTGAGGGAGGGAGAAAGGTCAATGGGACTTTTGTTCCCTCATCACCATACCAAGACAGTTCCCAGAGGCCTGATCCTCTTACTGGAAGATTGTGTTGGTGTCGAGGTCGACACAGATGACGTCAGCCGGCGGGTCGTGTAGATCGAAGTAACTGGAGTGGATGCCTACAATGAAGGGCACTGGGGCGTTCAGCACATCAGCCAGCACCAGTGGGCACAGCGGGATGTAAGGGCATTGCCAGTGCAGTGGGAAGATCATCTGCAGCACAGGAGGAAAGGTTGGTGGGCAGGGGGGCAAGGGTGGGAGTGCTGGGGGCTCTGCCCTGATAGAGGCAGGGACACTGGGAACACAGCTGGGAAGCCCTGCGGGGCACTCACAGACACCAGAGCCTCGCACACGCTGGTGAGAAGATCAGGCCGCAGAGAATGCACCAGGAGTTTGTGCTCCGTGAGCACAGCCAGCAACAGCGTGATGGCCAGCTCCGGGCCTAGGCTCTGCAGCAGTTGCAAGAAGCTGGCGCCGCTGGAGGCAACACCAGGGTAAGGATCAGGCCCTGACCCCTCCCACACACAGCCCCTGCCAGGTTTCTCATGCACTTGCTTATGATCCCACCACCCACCCAACCTTGGTACCTACGTACCTGAGGGGCAAGGGTGAGGACACGGGCTGGCAAAGGAGCAGGTTGTCGTAGGGAGACATCTAGGAGGCAAAGAGCATGATAGGGACAAGGAAGACTGACCCTGCTGTGGCACCCTCACCCACTGCTGCTCCTACTCACCTGCACCAAGATGCGAGGTCTCTGTGGGGAGGGGAAGGGCACGTTGTGGATGAAATGGGAGATGTGCCTGAAGAGGCAGGGAGAAGGGCCCATCAGAGGCCGCCCTGCTCACCCATCTAGTGCTTAGCTGCACCCTTTCAGCAAGGCCTAATCCCTCTCTGCACACTCCTGGGGCCAGTACAGGCCACACCAGCACTCAAAACGAAGGGGAAAAGAACTGGGCCCTACCCGCTCAGACAGGCCCCACTATGTGTTCCTGACACCTGTCCCATCCTCACCCCACCCCAGCAGGTGGCACCACCCACCCCCCCAACACCCTGAGCTCTCCCACCCACACCTCCCCAGCAGTGCTCACGCTTCCAAGGGCAGGCGGTGGGGGCCCGACACCGAGTAGCGGTAGAGGAAGGTGAGGAAGGCCCGGAAGGCAGGGAAGGCAGGCCAGCGGGACAGTACCGCGATGGCACGGCGACAGCGAACCGCCCGACCCTCCAGGGGTCGTGCCCGCTCTACTGCGCTCAGCAGGCCCAGGGCCCGCGCCTGCCGCTCTGACAGCCGGGACCGGGAGAAAGCCTCATAGAACTGCAGGGCGGCTCCATATACCTGCAGGAACAGCAGTTAGTCAGACGGAGGCCCAGCAGGCCTGCCTCCCACACCCCAACAACACCACCAACACCACCACACACACCTTATCACCAGCGGCACCCGTAAGCACAAAGGTGGAAAAGACGGGAACAGGGTACTTGGTGTGGGCAGGCCAGCACTCAATGGTGGCACCCATGGGCAGGCAGAAGACTGGCACCGACTCAGGCAGCGGGAATGTCTCATTGTCCTCTTCCGGGTAGCGGCCCAGTAGCTCTGCACCCCAGCAGAGAGGGGATGCCCCATGGGTGAAGGATCCATCAGATGCCAAGGAACCAGGGAAGCCCAATAGGGCCAGGTGGTAAGAGTGGATTTAATTTTGGGGATTGGGCGTGGTGCCAGCCAAGAGACACCTGAGTAAAAAGGTCGTAGCACTAGCCCAGCAGGTAGGGAGGGCCTTGGCCTTGCATGAACCTAACCCAGGCTTGATCTCTGGCATCTCAAAGGGTCCCCCAAGCCCACCAGGAGTGATTCCTTAGTGCAGAACCAGGAGTAAGCCCTGAGCACCAATGAGTGTGGTTTCCCCCAATCTAAGAGAAAGACCAGAGCAGAGGGGTAAGGAAGGCCCAAAGCAAGACGCTGAGGGATTACTCACCTGCCTCGTACACCAGAGTGTTGGCCTTGGCTAGGCCCACCTTGTAGCACAGGTACACGGCAGGGCCCCACTGTCCCAAGAATGGCAAGAGACAAGCAGGTGTGTAGCTTGCAAAGCTTCCTGGGGTCTCCGCAGGGCAGTCACCTTTTGGGCCCACCACCCCCTGTCAGAGGCCAGAGTCCCAGGATGCTTCAGTACCCCGGACCTCACTCACCATGCCAGGGTTGAGATTTCGAGGCAGGCGGCAGTAGGTGTGAGGGGTACCCTCACCCTTGCTGGGCAGCACAAGGCAGAGGTCAGTGATGCCCAGGGCATGCAAACCTGCCCCTTCTGCTGCCCGCCGGTAGGTGAGGTAGGTGCGGGGATGCCCAGGCCCTGGTGGGGCTAGGTTGGCCGAGTGACTGTAGGGTGTCGTGTCCAGCACTTGGAAGCCAGGCTTGGGACGCTCCTTTCCATCATACAACACCCTGGGCACAGGGAGCAGAGCCAGGTGTCATAGCCTGACGGGCCAAAGACCACTGGCCTGCCCACACTCCCTGTCCATTCCTACTGGACACTGCCTTCCAGGGTCAGAGGCTGTCTCATGCACTCATAGCACTACTTCTTTATTTTATTTTATTTTTTTTTTGGTTTTTGGGTCACACCCGGCGGTGCTCAGGGGTTACTCCTGGCTGTCTGCTCAGAAATAGCTCCTGGCAGGCACGGGGGACCATATGGGACACCAGGATTCGAACCAACCACCTTTGGTCCTGGATTGGCTGCTTGCAAGGCAAACACCCTCTGTACTATCTCTCCGGGCCCATCACTACTTCTTTATTAAGGACACCTCTCAAGACTGCCGGGGCTCCCCTCCTGACATTGCACTAATTGACTAATTGTCTTGGGCATCAACTTGCTAAATTTTCACCTCCCTAGTGGGACTCCACAAACCACCCCAGGTCACACAGCTGGCGGCAGCAACTCAGGTAAATAAATGTACCCCCATCTGTAAGGGTTCCCTGTGGCCCTTTCCTCAGGCTCCAACCACCCTGATCCCATTCTCCAGCCTCTTTCTGCCTTATCCCCCCTTCCCTAGACCAGCATGGGAGAGGGGCACACACCCCAGCTCCACAAGGGGGGGCTTGTCCCGGCCCCTGCGGTAGCAGATGACAGGCTGAGTCCCCCCCAGGAGCCCTGCACTGAGCTCCAAGGGGTGGCCCCCGGCCGACGTCTGGATGCATGTGTAGCCCTGGGGCACCTCCTCGCCCAATGCCCTGGCCACGACTGCCACATCCGTAATAGGCTCAGCAGGCCGTGGTGGGCGCAGCGGCCCCCCGGGCTCAGGCAGCCAGGTCTCCTCGGGGATAGGTGCACCATCACTTGCAAGCCCAGCGATCACAAAGTAATCCACCAGCCGGGGGGGCCGCTCCTCCGCCATGGCCCCCCCCTCGCTCACTGCATCTGGAAGGGGCAAAAGGAAACAAGGAAGCCAAAGGGACACATAGGCTGGACTTGCTCCTGTACCCCTCACTTTTCTTTTTTTTGGGGGGTCACACCCAGCAGCACTCAGGGGTTACTCCTGGTTCTATGCTCAGAAATCGTTCCTGGCAGGCTCAGGGGACCATATGGGATGCCAGGGGTCAAACCACTGAACTTCTGCATGCAAGGCAAACGCCCTAACTCCATGCTATTTCTCTGGCCCCCTGTATCCCTCACTTTACTGGTCCTTCCCAGGCAAAGCCCACTGAGGACCCCAGAAACCCTGAACCCACTGGTGTGTGACCTCACCAGGCCTACTACTGCCTTAGAGTTCAGAGACAACCACCCCCTCATATACACACCATATGGTTGGACATGCCTCCCAGTGTCCCTGTGTCCTCACTTGTGACCTATAGAGTGAGGACAAGATCACCCACCCCACCCCACCTGCCCCAAGAAAGCCACAACTACACCCCAGCCACAATAGTTCATTAACCCCAGTGTCGGTTAGTGGGTCTCCTGCCCTTATCTTCAGCCAAGACATCCCAGAAAACATGTGAGACGGTTTATGTTAAAGAGGCTCTCCTGGGGTGCTCATAGGTTTAAAAAAAAACAAAAAACCTACTTTTGTTTTTTCACCAAACTCAGAAATTCTTTCCCCAGGCTGGGGGACCTGCAAACATACATGCTTTGGGAATTTCCTGAAGCACCATTGGGTGTGGCCCAAAAAAAAAAAAAAAAACGAAACCAAAAAAAAAAACCGAAAAAACAAAACCAAAAAACCCTTTTCTCTCACACAACCTCACAAATCCAGTTTAACAAAAAACAAAAAAAAAGGCCCGGGCAGTGGCTCAGCGACCACCTGTCTTGCATCTCATGGATTAGATCCCCCACTATTGCCTAATGAAAACAAACCAAAAACTAGTTGCCTCCTCCTACAACCTCCGGGCTCCTAAGATGTCCCAGCAAAATGGGGAGACAGCCGGGTGTCCCCATGTCCCCTCCTCGATTCCGAGTTGGAAAGTTTGACAGACTTGGAGCAACTAAATTCTCACCTTCCTCCATGGCCCAACCCCTGCGAAGAGACCCCAGTCAGAGCTGGGGGAAGAGCTTGGTGGGGACGAAGCACAGCACAGCGAGAGGCTGGAGGCTAGGGTGCCTCAGAAGGGAAGGGAGAGGACTTCCTGGAACAGGAGGGGAAGCTGCCGCTGGCGGAAGTCAGCCCAGGGGTGTGTGGGTCGAGGGTGGCCAGCTGTGGGGGGGGGCCCACTGGTGGATGTGGGGACAGCTGGAGGACATAGCTGATGGTGCTAACGAAGTAGGATCCAAGCTCTATCAAAGCCAAGAGGGGAAGAGGCCCTAATGGCTAGAAGATGCTCGCTCACTCCTCTTTAACGGTTCCCCAGAGAAGAGGAGACTTGAAGAAGTCCGATCAGGTGGGTTAAGGTCTTTGCCTTTGCACGTTGCTGAAATGGCTGAACTGGGTGCATTCCTAGCACCCCATAATATCTCCTGAGCCATGTCAGGGGCCGTCCCTGAGCACAGAGCCACGAGTAAGCCCTGAGTCCAGAGGGGTGTGCTCACTCCTATCCCAAAAAATAATAAAGTCAGGGGTCGGAGAGATAGTACAGCGATAGGGTGTTTGTCTTGCATGCAGCCGATGCAGGACACACCTGGGTTTGATTCCTGGCATCCCATACAGTCCCCCCCCCCCCAGCCTGCCAGGAGCAATTTCTGAGCACAGAGCCAGAAGTAAACCCCCCCTGAGCGCCGCCGCCAGGTGTGGCCCAAAAACCAAAAATAAACAAATGAAAAATAAATAAATAAGTCAGAGCTGTGTTCACACACACGCAACACACAAACTCCTGCTAAATTTAGCCTCCAGGTCTGGAGGTGAAGCCAGGAGGGAGTCAGCGGTGTCAGCCTCCGGATTTAGCTCGGGGAACACAGTCCTGTGGCCCTGGGGTGAGGCTTGAAGACAGAGCCCAGGAGTGGGTAGAGTTGGGGTGCTGCGGGAGACCCCCCCCACTCTCACCCTTGACACCTGCGCCTAACCCAACCCGACCCGATTGGCCCCTCTCTGCTCGCGCGGGTGGGCACCACCACGTTGCCCTCCATCCCCAGGGGGTGCTCGCACGCAGAGGGTGGGTGGGCACAGCTCTCCCACTGGCCAAGGCAAGTTTTGGGGTTCACTTTCACTTCCCGGGAGTGGGGTGGGGTGGGGGGAAGAGAGGGACAGGGAGCAGAAAGAAGTGCAGCGGCTTCCAACCCGGGGATGCCCGCCCGGCCTCCGCAGCCCCTACCTGCCGGCCGGCTGGGCTGAGCTTTTTGGGGGGCTCAGGGGCTACCCGGGCCCGGCCATGGCGCTCCCGACTCGGGCAGGCGCTGGAGATGCTGGCGATGGGCCCAGCTGCGCCACGCCACGCGGGGCCGGTGCTGCTGCGCCACTCGCTCGGGTCGTGCGTGCGGTGCGGTGCGATCGGCCCGGGGGGCTCTGCACTCTGCACCCCGCGCTGGCCGTGCTCCCCGCTTGCTCGCTCGCTTGGTCGCTCGGTCGGCGGCCGTGACCCTGGAGGCGCTGGTTCCCCGCATCTGGGCCGCCTGCAGCGCGACCTCTGGCGGCTGGGAGGGCCCCCTGCACCCTCAGGCCACCCACCCACCCACCCACGCGTGGCGTGGCTGGACGCGAACACGCGTGGGCCTCGGTGTCTGCCCCGCAGGGAAGAGGGAAGAGGCCCTCGTTGGCTAAAGGATGCTCGGTTCCGGTTCTACGGTTCTACCAGGTGGGCTTGCTGGCTGCCCTCCCTCCCCTCCTGCCAGGCTCCGGTGACCCTGGCCTCGCGTGGGTGCTGGGGTGGGGGGTGTCTCTACGGCAATTTTAAAGTTTTCAGTTCTCTTTCCAGAAACTTGAGGGGTTTTTTTTTGTTTTGTTTTGTTTTTGGAAAAAAAGAGGAAGAGAGAAGACTGCAGGGTGTGGGAGAGAGAAGGGCCCACAACTCAGTTCTGACTTGTGGGTACCGAAGAGTTAACAAAGGTTGGCATCTGCGCGAGAAAAGTAAGGTTGGCACACACACACAGACACACAGACACACACACACACACACACACACACACGTCATCTTCGGTGGCACGAGTGAGGTCCAGGAGAGTAGACAAACAGGTCAAGCTTCCTGGCAGGATGACAGAGATGAGACCACCGTGCTTCCCCATCAAAGACCTCTGGAGCATGAGGCTGGCTGTACACAGACTCCTTGCCTGACTTCTAGGACCAGTGAGACTGAATCAATCAGCGTCCTACGTGGCTTCAGAGTGGCCCAATCCTCGTGAGAGCCTTAGCACCGAGGCAAGGTACGGGAGCAGGGCCTTTCTTCTGGAAACAGCTGCCAATAGATTCAGCCAACAGCTGCCTCCTCACATGCATACACTCACTGCCAGGTCTCAGGGCGATGAAGAGCAGCCAGTCTGGCCAGGGCTCTGATGCTGCAGCTGGCACTGATCGGGGAGGGCACATGAGGTGAGGCCTGCTGCTGCTCTCCGGTCTACAACCAGGCGTGGTGCTGAGCACAAACCCAGAACAACTGCGGCTGGAGCCACTCCATAAATATGGTGAGCCGGGAGAGAGTATAGTGGAGAGAGTGCTTGCCTTGCACATGGCCAACCTGTGTTCGATTCCCAGCACTACAACACATGGTCCTTAGTCCCACCAGAAGTGCTCCGAGCACACACCCCAAGTGAGCTGTGAGCACCATTAGGTGTGGCCCCAAAACAAAATACAGTGGTACAATTAAGCTGGGTTGTTAGCTTTATGTATATGAGGCTCCTAGTTTGAACCCCACCCAAAAAAGCAGCTCAGCAGATGAGTCATTACCTTAAAAATTCCCCCATCAGGGGCCCAGAGTGATAGTGCAGTGGGTAGGACATGTTCCTTGCACGCAGCCAATCCGAGTTCAGTTTCTGGAATCCCAAGTAACCCTGAGTACCACTGGTATGACCCCTGAGCACCACCAGGTATAGCCCAAAACAAAACAGAAAAAAACAATTGCTCCATCAGGTCCCAAATAGCAGACAACTACACCAAGATTTGATTATTTTTTTATTAACATATAATATATTTAATAAAAAATAACATCCACTCTGGCTCACTTCACCACTGTAAGGGGAACGAGCGGAGAAGAGGGGCTGGCACTGCCACCCCTGGCATCTGAACAAGCCCAGCTCAGGGCTCCCCTCGGCCCATGCATTCCCAACAGGCTCTGACCTCAGACAGACATTTCAAAGTTACAAGTGCTTTGGGCCCTTCCTTTAGTCCCCCCAGGCCCAACCCTCGTGCTGAATCCTGGGGTGACTTGAATAAAGTAGCCCTTCCTTGCTTTTGGGATCCTTCGATCATGTCAAAAAAAGAGGACCAAGGCAGAGCTGAGTCTACTGGCCGAGGGAAGGGAGAGAGAACAGTGATCGGGATAGGCCAAGAACCATGACAAGGCCCCTCACTGTAGTCGGTCACTGCGAAACGAGTCCTCCACAGCAGGGTCGGGGAGGAGGGCGCACGGGTCACTCAGCATGTTCAGCCCCTCTAGGCCCAGAGGCTCCATGCGTAGCTCCTCTTCCAGCCCCAGCCCCAGCTCCAGTCCAGTTGCTGACACCTCAAAGCCAGGAACTCCAGCCAGAGCTGCGGCAATTTCCTTAGAGAAACCTGGGGAGGCATTGCCTGGGCAGATGAGAGAGATGGGTGAGGACTCCAGACCCTGGAGATACCCCCACAACCCTTGATGCCCTGCTGCACCATGCATCTCTTTACCTGTGAGAGTGATGTTCGGCCCTGAGCCATGGCGGGAACAGTGGGTCAAGTTCTGGTGGTTGAGGGCCTGGGGGTCCTGGGGGCCACTCATTGGCCCCTCGCCCCCTAAAAACCCGGTTCCTTCGGAAAAGCCAGAGGGGTCCAGCACCAGGCTGGCTGACGAGCTCTCTAGGTTGAAGTGCTCCAGCTACGGGCACAGACAAACTCTGAAGTTATGTGTTTCTAGGCAGTGTTCCTACCCGGCCCAGCCTGACCCACTGTCACATGCCTCACCCCAGGAACAGATGCTGACAGTGCAACAGAAGCAGAGAACAGCCCGGCGGGTCTGGGCACAGTACTTACGGGGACAGAGCACTATGTGTGGGGAGAGGGCTGGAGAGAGCAGCGAGCACCCAAGAGCAAGCTGTTGGGGAGAGCTGAGAAGAGGGTGGGAGCAGGTGAGAGGCAGGGAGAGGAACCCCTGTCTCCAGGTGTTGGCGGGAAGAGGGGTAGCTAGCACCCTGATTTCCCAACGTAAGCGCAGCAGCAGTCCTCTCAGGCCCCAGCTTCTTCGGCACCTAGGATGCAGATACTTACATGACCCAGGCCAAAGTCATTCAAGGGCCGATGGTACAGCTGCTGCCCATGCCCACTGGAGCCGGCGGCACACAGGGTCCCAAAGTGGGAGGGTCTGCCTTGGGGTTGTCCGCCAGAGGGTTGCCCCGAGCAGGCCTGAGATGACAGCCCAGGCTGTGGGAGAGGCTTGGGAGTTGGGGGCTGGGTAGGCAGAACTAGACTGGGGGGGCTGTATGAGTATGGAGGCAACCGCTGGTCCGTGGGCAGTTTACTGGTGTCCAGGGGGACGCCCTGAGGAAAAAATAAGGAGGAGAGGGGCCTTTACCCCTCAGTGTTTCCCCACCACCATTGCAACACAAACCTGACAATGTTCCCACAGGCAACCTTGGGTTGATGCTTTCACTCAAATAGTGCAGCAAAGTGAAACTGAGTTAGGCTTTAGAATGCTCCAGAGACTTAACTTTTAGACTTCCACAGTTAAATGCTCTTTGGCAGAGCTACATCCAGCCCCAAGCAAGGAGCCTCCTGACCCACTCCACAAGGGAACTATTCCTATTCCTCCACACTGTAACTGCTGTCAGTTAGTAGAGCCTGTAAACCACCTCTGTGGTGAGAACTCTTGCAGTGACCTTGAAATTGTTGTTCTAAAGCCTCAGAGAACCCCGGGATATAGGGAAAAAGAGTTGAAAAAAGGCAGAAAGTGGGGGTATTAAGTTCAGTGTGTCCCAAGAGTAGAGTACTTGTTGACCTCTTTCCTACAACAGAGGCACCTGTCAAAGGTGGAACAGAGAGATGAGTCAGAGTAGGGCGGGGAGGAGAGAGGAGAGAGAGGAGAGAGAGGAGAGAGAGGAGAGAGAGAGAGAGGAGAGAGAGAGAGAGAGAGAGAGAGAGAGAGAGGGAGGGAGGGAGGGAGGGAGGGAGGGAGGGAGGGAGCGAGGGAAGGAGGGAGGGAGGGAGGGAGGGGAAAGTTGGGCCAAGGAATGGGAATAGAAGAATAAGGTTTAAAGAAGGCGAACAGAGAGCAAAAGTGAAAGAAAGAGAAATGGAAGAGCTAAGGGAAGGCCCTACATGAAGCATTTCTGGTTCAAGTCAAAAGAATTCCTGGGGCTGGAGAGATAGCATGGAGGTAAGGCGTTTTTGCCTTTCATGCAGAAGGTTGGTGGTTCAAATACCGGCATCCCATATGGTTCCCTGAGCCTGCCAGGAGTGATTTCTGAGCATAGAGCCAGGAGGAACCCCTGAGCGCTCCCGGGTGTGACCCAAAAACCAAACATAAATAAATAAATAAAGGAACAATTCTTATTCTGCTGTGTGACCTGTGTAAGGAAGGGTCTGGTCTCTGGCTATCATCTACGAGAGAAAGAGGTGAGCTGATGGATCTGATGGATCTCCATCTGCCAGGATGGAGGCCTGGGAGAGAGACAGGTGAGAGGGACAGGAGCCACGTAAATTGCCATCTATGGAGCTTCAGTGGGCTCAGCCGAGAGAGATGCCCCTCGGCCCTTGCTGTGATGAAAAGCGACACAGAGTTTTAGCAGACCTGTTCGTTCCCCTGAGCTAAGAGAAGCGAAGCTCGATGGAGGGCACGTGGCACCGAGAGGAATGGAGAAGACAATGGGACACGGAGCACAGGAGGGAACAGTGAGGGGGAATCACCGGGGTGGGAAGAAGGGAGAGGGAGACACACAAGGTGGGCAGCACGCGTACCTGAGTGATGGAAGACAAGGTGGGTGACATTGTTGGCGAGAACTGTTTGGGCAGCTGCTGCTGGGACCTTCTGGCATCGGCTGGGCCCGCGGGCAAACTCAGGGGACTGAGGGGCACGCGGCGGTGGTGGCGGGGGGAGGCCCCAGGGGTGGAGGCAGAGTATGGGGGGGCGCCCAAGCTGGGAGGGGAAGTGGAGGAGCAGGAGGAGGAGGAGGAGAGGGCGGGGGCACTGAGTGAGGGGTGACCTAGGGAGGCAGCGGGCAAGGCGTGGCGGGCCAAGGAGGAGGCAGGCAGCGAGGGATGACTGTGGGAGCCCTGTAGCTGGGGCTGGGGGCTGCGCAGTGATGCCTGCAAATTGGGGTTGCTTAGGGAGGGCTGCAAGGACGGGTGGCTGAGAGGTGAGTGAGGTCCTGCAGGCACAGACAAGAAACCAGAGAGGCCCACATTACTGAGGGGAACTGGGCCTCTGGCCAGAGAGGCAGCAGCAATGGGACCGTGGTGGCGGCAATGGTGATTGAACTCCCTACTCTGTTCCTGACAGGGACAGCACTGCTACCTATGGAGGGCTCAGCTCTAGCTTCTTCTCAGAAGAGCCACACTACACATTTTCCCAAGCAGAGACTTCAGCGATGGCGTCTGGGGGGAAGGGGTGTGGAAGAGTGGGGACGGGTGGTGGCTGGTATGGACAGTCAGAGGATGCCGGTACCTGTGCCTCCCACCCTTTATCCCCTTTAAGGGATACTGGCTAAGCAGTCCCCAGAACACCCGGCCACGCCAGCCACTCACCTGGTGCATCATAGCCCAGGCCCAGGTTTCCGCTAATGCCCAGGTGAGTCATGGTATGGGTTAAGTTCGAAGTGCTGCTGCCCCCACTCAAGCTGGGGTAGGCCGTCTCCTCGGGGTCCAGGGGGACAGGCAGAGGCGGTGGAAAGTGCAGGTTGGTGAGGTCAGGGAGGGATCCTCCCGTGTTCATGGCAGGTGGGAGGACAGGTACGGTGGCAGGCTGGTTAGGGGATGGAAAGATGCTAGGAAAGGAAAAGAAGGCTATCAAAGGGGGCCAATGGGCCGAGGAGAGGTCAGTCCCACATTTCCTGGGAGTCCCTGCCTGCCAACCACTCTCCTTGAGGTACTTACTTAATTCCAGGGACTTCACAGGAACGAGGGCGGGAGGAAGATGAGGAGAGCTGGGGAGCCAAGAATGTGGAAGTTAAAATAAGGCACCTGAGACCCAGAGAACCAGGCCCAGGGCAAGGAGGGAGACACACTTACCTTCTTAGCATCCCATGGCTTCAACAAGTGCTTATCATCTAGCAAGTTCTGCTCAATGGGAGGGACTTGAAAGAGAAATACTGGGGTAAGACTCAGAGGGGCAGCCAGAGAGTCAGGGGTCTCTTCCCTGACTTCCCACAAAATCCTAACCCCAAGGCAGAGTTTCCTGAGGACTCAGCGGCTAAGAATGAATGAGAGCCACATACCTTTGGAATCCATTTCCCCATCCAGAAAACCTGCAAAGGATGTAGCCAGGTGAGCTCAGCACAAGTTGTCTGGCAAAATCAAAGAGCAAACCACTAAGGCCGCCCCACTCCGCTACCCATGCCGCTTACCTGCACGGCGGCCAGGCAGGACACTGGAAGGAGCGGGACTGGGATAGGTGTCCTGAGGGCTGGGGTTCATCACACTCGTGTGAAGGGCAGAATCAGAACTTGTCCTGTGAGGGGAGAGAAATAAGCTGGTACCAGTGATAGTCTTTCTAGTCTCCTAGTCTCCTTCAGCACACAGAGACTATGCCAGAAACTACAGAAGAGATATAACTAGGGGCCTGGGAGAACTGAAATAGTAGGCCCTAAATTGTAGTATGTCCTAAATGGTGACGAGGCCCTAAATTAATTCTCTGGTCCTGAGCCCTGAGTCCCCATGGAAACACATGGCGCTACGAAGGTAGAACCATCACCTGTTAAGTGCAGATGGCAGGCGAAACAACTGTCCCTTCTCTGCAGGGAAATTACCCCATGGCATCGTCCTAAGAGAAAAAAAGAAAAAAAGAAAAAAAAAAGTCACAAGGAGGAAGGGGAGAAGTAAACAAGGCAGGAAGCATGAAAGTGAACAGACAGATGAGAGGCAGCCAGGACAGAGGTGACGGAGGTGAGGCACCCAGAAACCTGTCTCTGCCCTTCTGGTTCTATTGTCTTGTGACCCATAAACATGTTCCTCCCCTCAATAATCTGAGAAAGCTGGAAATCCTCCATTGCTCTTTGCTAGGACAAGCTAAAATGTGAGTCTTGGAAAGGGACGAACAGAAGGAAACATGCAAGAATCTGAGAGGGCGGATGTGCCATCTTGCTTAAACTCTACACAGGAGGCAGCCATGCAGTCACTTGCACTTGCAGCACTCCCCTTCTCCCCTCCACTCCCCCCCAACCCCAGGCACACACTAGTCACAGCGACCACTGGTCCTGCCCTGGCTGGGCTGGGAAGCTCAGCTGCCATGTCAACATGTCCAAAACTAGACTCTGACCCATCTCCTCGAATGCCCTCAGCCTTTCCAGCTCTGCAGTGATGGAAGCAGGTACTGCTGAGATTTTCCTCAGCTCCACCCCAGCCACCACCACAACCAAGAACTGGCAGAAGGGCCACCTGCTTGCCACACTCACCTCCGCCAGCTGGAGTCCGGGGGTGGAGATAAATAGGCAGGGCTGTAGGGGGAGCTGTCCACGTAAGCAAAAACACCAGTTAAGGGAAAAGGAATGAGGGATGACAGAAGGAAGAGGAGGCAGTTCCCAGTGCTGGAGTGCAGGCCTGGCAAGAGCAAGGCCCCAAGTTCTATCCCTATACACATGGGTCCCTAAGCACTGAGCTCATTATAGATCACCTAACAGTTCCCTGAGAACCAGGCACCACTGTGCCCAAACCTGGAATCATCCATAGAATCATTACGAAGCCACTGCCTCACATGCCCACCCAGGAGGAAATAAATGCAACTGATGAATTGTCTTAAAAAGCTAACAGTGGGGCCCGGAGAGATAGCACAGCGGTGTTTGCCTTGCAAGCAGCCGATCTAGGACCAAAGGTGGTTGGTTCAAATCCCGGTGTCCCATATGGTCCCCCGAGCCTGCCAGGAGCTATTTCTGAGCAGACAGCCAGGAGTAACCCCTGAGCACTGCTGGGTGTGGCCCAAAATCCAAAAAAAAAAAAGCTAACAGTGTATGGGGCCGGGTGGTGGCGCTAGAGGTAAGGTGCCTGCCTGCCTTGCCAGCGCTAGCCTTGGACGGACCGCGGTTCGATCCCCCTGTGTCCCATATGGTCCCCTAAGCCAGGAGCAACTTCTGAGCGCATAGCCAGGAGAAACCCCTGGTGTGGCCCAAAAACCAAAAAAAGCTAACAGTGGGGGCTGGAGATAGCACAGCAGTAGGGCATTTGCCTTGCATAAAGAAGGACGGTGGTTTGAATTCTGGCATCCCATATGGTCTCCTGAGCCTGCTAGGAGTGATTTCTGAGCATAGAGCCAGGAGTAATCCCTGAGAGTTGCAGGTGTGACCCAAAAACAAAAAAACAAAAACAAAACAAAAAAGGGAACAGTTAGGTTAGAGTGATAGCACAGCAGATAGGGCGTTTCCATTGCATGAAGCCGACCCAGGTTCGATCCTTATGTATTCCATATGGTTTCCCGAGCCTGCCAGGAGTGATTTCTGAGTGCAGAGCCAGGACACCCAAGCACTACCGAGTGTGGCCCAAAGATAGATAGATAGATGATAGATAGATGATAGATAGATAGATAGATAGATAGATAGATAGATAGATAGATAGATAGATAGATAGATATAGAAAGAAGATAGATAGACAGACAGACAGACAGACAGCAGTGAGGCCAGAGCGACAGTACAACAGGTAGGATGCTTGTCTTGCATGTGGCCAACTCAGGTTCGGTCTGCGGCATCCCATGTGGTACCTGAGCACCACCAGGAGTAATTCCCGAGTGGAGCCAATGAAAGACCCCTGAGCACTGCTAGATTAAACCCAAAAAGTAAATAAAATAAAAACAAACAGCCAGGGCTGTTTGAGAAGAGACAGTGGGGAAGATGCTTACCTTGGACCTGGTCAACTAAGGTCCGATCCCAGAGGATCTCCTGAACACCACTGGGGTTGATCCCTAAATACAGTCAGGAGTAAACCCTGAGCAAACCCAATATGGTCTAAAACCAAAACCAAAAATAAAAGAAACAAACGGGGGACTAGAAACCGCAAAGCAGGTAAGGCATTTGCCCTGCACAAGTCCAATCCGAGTTCAATCCCCAGCATCCCCACATATGGTTGGTTCCCTGAGCAGTGCCAGGAATGATTCCTGAGTACAGAGCCAGGAAACCTTAAACATAGCCAGGTATGGCCCCAAAACAAAACAAATAAACGAACAAGGGAAACAAACAAACAGCCTTTTCCTCAGAGAATGGAAGAGAAGAAGACAATCAAGCCTAGTGGAGCTGGAGAGATGTAAGTGATACCTGGGCAGGACCCAAGGGAGTCAGGACTGGGGGGTGTCTGATATTGAAATCTTAGAATTAAAAGGGGAGGAGTCAAGTGAATAGGAGGAAAAGCTCCCCTCCGAGGGGACAAAGCAGAGCACAACACTCCTGGCAGCACAGAGCAAGTTGAAGGAAGGACTGACAGTGGCAGACAGAGACAGGGACAAAGCCTCAGAAGAGCAGCTCCTGTCACTGGAGACAGAAATGACACGTGGGCCCACCAGTCCCTTGGCAGAGAGCCTGGGAAAGTGACAGCTCCAAGAGACAAGCAGAACCAAACAAGACCCAAAGTCCCTTTCTTCCTTGAGCCTGCCACACTGCCTGCTTGTAGGCGTTCTAGCCGCCAGAAGGATATGTGGCGGGGATAGCGGCGGAGGGGGGACACCATTCTTCGAGGGTCCCGCTGCACACGTTCAACCAGCCCGTGGTGCCGAGTACTCCGAGATGAGTCCAAAGGGGAGTGAAGGGGGCCCTGGAGAAAGAGAGTGGCATCAGCAAGAGAAGTTGCCTCACCCTCCTGTGCCCACAGTGGTACCCTCACTCACCTGGAGCTCAGTCAGGCCACAGCCAATCTGGTTGACATTGGGCAGGGAACCCCCATAGTGGGAGTTCCGGGTATACGCCAGGCGTAGCTTCTGGGCCTGTAACTGAGACATGCGACAGATGGAATGTCAGGGAGGGTCCCAAGCACTGTTCCTGTGCCTGTTGTTGTACCTGCCATCCTTATCTCCTGGGCAGGTGACAACTAATTCTGTTTTAGAGATATGTGCCAGAGAGAGATGCAGCGAAAAAAGGGGAACAATACAGAGAGAAGGTGGAAAGGGGATATGCCAGGAAACAGAGAAGAGAGAGAAGACAGGGCAAGATGGGGAAGGGGAATGAGAAGGGAGGGAGGGGGAGAGAGGGGAGAAGGAAGAGAGGGAGAGAAAGAGAGAGAGAGAGAGAGAGAGAGAGTCAGAGAGAGTCAGAGAGAGGGAGGGAGAGGGAGAGGGAGAGAGAGAGAACAGTAAGGTAAAAAAAAAAAAAAAAAAAAAAAGAACAGCCAAGAGAAACGCAGTGCTGGGAAAGGTCCCAAGACTCGGAGCCATCAGAGGGAACATCAGGGCCTGGCAGCACCTTCCAAGCCGGGCCTGTCCCAGTTGGCAACAGGCTAAGCAGAGTCCCTGAGGGGTTCCAGGAGCCCCCAGGCTAGTCACATGGGCTGCTCCCGGAGAAGAGCACAGGGAAGGCCCCTCCGCTCTGCCAGCCCATCCAGGTCTTATGGAAGGCCAGAGCACAAACTACAGGAGCACCTTTTCCCTACCCAGTGCAGAAGGTGTGTGTCTCTCTGGGCACTGCCACAGCCCAGCATCTGCAAAACCATACAGGACCTGTACCCCTGAAGGAGAAGAACCCCGAGGCACCAAGGCCTCCTAGCCAGAATAGACAATGCTCAAATTGGGGCTACGCTTCTACCTGAGCTCCTTGTAGTACTATAGCCCTGGAGCAACAGACCCCCAACCTGGACTGGAGCCATCTGGCTGGCTCACCCCACTTCAGGAGCGATCTCTGGCCCTGAGGGAGGCTCCACAGTCCTTTCTATCCTGGTTCATTTCAGCTCTCCTGGACATAAAGTTAAGCTCTGACTTCTAACCCTCCAGCCCAAATGTAAAAGGTCCAAGTGGAAGTGGGGTGAATTGTAAGAGTTTGTGGGGTCAAAACACATTGTGCATGGTCAATACCAGAACTGACCTCTATTCCAAGTTAGTTCCAGGTTGGGAGCTTCAGGGTTCTGAATCCCTTCAGAGTAGCTACTCAAACACACGACAATCCTGCCACTTAGAAGGACAGGTCCCGGCCCCCACTGCCACAATGACCTTCCAGCTGGTCCAGTAACAAGAGCCTGGGTCTCTCTCCATGCTCTGACTCAGGGGTATTACTCTGTCCCTGTATGCCTCCAATGTGTCAGTAGATATCATCAATAGATAGATCATCATCAGTAAAGGAGTCCTCACAGATATGAATCTTAGCTTTGTTTGCACATAGGGCCTCATATTCTCCCCAGCCACTGACTTACTATCTGCCCTCTTGATTCTATCCCAACAGGATCCAAAGCTTGCACAGGAGTCAATCAAGAGCTGCACTATAGGATGTGAGGGCGATCTGGCTGCAACATCTGTCACCCCACTGATTGCCAGGGTTGATTCATCTGATCTGGCTGGCTAGGTGGATGTCTCCTTCCTCCCTCACTGCTCCATGTGCGTCCCTTCTGAAGCTGCGCGTTAGGTCAAAGAGGATGGCCTTCCCCAAATAGAGATGGGCCATTCTTCGGTGGAGGGTATACGAGTAATTGTGCTCCCCTGCTAGAACCTCTAAACAAGCTCTCAAGAGCTGTACTATGCTCCTCTATTCAAATGGTGACACACAAGACTTAGTACCCACCTCTCCCTGTTTTGAATCCGTACTAGGATGCATGCTCCCTGGAGACTCAGATGGAAAACACACACACGAGCGCACACACATGGTAAACTGTTGCACACATACGAAACTACCAGGTACTGGGGGCCAGAGCAATAGCACAGTAGTTTGCTTTGTACATGGCCCACTACATTTGATCCCCAGCACCCCCACTTGGTCTCTGAGCCTGCCAGGTGTGATTTCTGAGCACAAAGCTGTGTGGCCCAAAAGCAAAACCAAAAGAAAAACAGCTACCAGGCACACACATCTACTCATGGTCTCCAGTCTGGAGATTTAAGGGGGCCACACAAATGCACACACAAAGATCAGAAAAAGTGAGGGAGATGCACAAACACAACTGGAACCTGGCAAGTGGAGAGAAGGATCCACAGGCAAGACTGAGCTTTGCAATCCGAGACTGACCTCCTGCCAAGTCTCCTGGTTCTTCACGCTGGAGAGGGTCACTACAGTCCCACACTCGGGTCACAATAGTATCTCACCTTGGGTGACTAATCTTTCAACCAGTCAATCACTATTGTACTTCACTTGGGGGTCACTATAATATCCCACCCGGGATCACTAAAGGATCTTTTTATTTTTATTTTATTATATTTATTTATTATATTTATTTATTTATTTATTTATTTATTTTGGTTTTTGGGTCACACCCGGCAGCACTCAGGGGCCATTCCTGGCTCTACGCTCAGAAATTGCTCCTGACAGGCTCAGGGGACCATATGGGATGCTAGGATTTGAACCACCGACCTTCTGCATGCAAGGCAAACACCCTACCCTCCATGCTATCTCTCCGGCCCCCGCTAAAGTATCTTAATGGGGGGGTCACAAAATTACTTCATTCAGGGTCATTCAGTCACTTGCCAGGGAGTCACTAAAATACTGCACTCAGGTCACTATAACACCTCAACAAGGTCACTACAGTAACTCACTTAGGATCACCACAATACCTTACCTGGGCCCCACAGTACCTCATACAGGGTCACTGCATAATCTCACTAGGGTCACTACAACTCCCCCCTCTGGGTAACACAATATCTCAGCTGATCACTACAGTACTTCACCCCAGTATCTCACTGGGGGGTGGGTGTCACAACAATACCTCAGCTGGAAGTCACTAAAGTACCTCTCTTGGGGTCATGAAAACATTTCACTTGGTCACCTTACCAGAGGAAACTAAAGTACCTTGCTGTGATCACTACAGTGTCTCACCTGGCATCGTTACAGTACCTCACCCAAGGTCACCACAGTGCTAAATTGCCTCACTCGGGTCACTCCAGTACTTCACCTGGGTCATATGGTATCTCACCTGTATCACCATAGTACCTCACCTAGATGTCAGTAGAATACTGACACAGTAGAATGAATAAGAACACGGGTTAGTTCAGGACCTCACCTGGGTCAACATAGTACCTCACTGTGGGTCACTAGAGTACCTCATGCGGGCATCACTGCAATACCTCAGCACGAGTCACTGGAATACCTCCTCATGGGGGCTCACTGCTGTACCTCACAGGGGTCACTGGAGAACGTCACTGGGGGCTCAATGGAGTACCTTACCAGGGTCCCTGGAGTACCTCACTGGGGCCACTGCAGTACCTCAGAGGATCACTAGAATACCTCACCAGGGATTGCTGTAGTACCTCACTGGGGGGTCACTGGAATACCTCATGGGGGTCACTGGAATACTTTAGTGGGGGATCACTGGAATACTTCACTAGGGGGGGTCACTGGAGTACCTCACTGGGGGGGTCACTGGAATACCTCACTGGGGTCCCTGTAGTACCTCACCAGGGGTCATTGTAGCACCTCGCGGGGGTCACTGGAATACTTCACTGGGGGGTCACTGGAATACCTCATGGGGTCACTGCAGCACCTCCCCAGCCAGGTGGAAGAAGACGTGCCCCGAACTGGGTGGGGCCAGGAGCTGCTGCCCTGCCCGGATGGATGGCGCCCACCACTGACACCGGGCGAGGGTGGTCGCCCGCCAGGCTGCCTGCCGGGGCTGTGTGTGTGGGGGGGGGGGGATGAAGCGTCCCCTTGCCCTGTCCCCATTCCCCCTCGCCCTTTCCTCTCGTTCGGCCGGCCACTGGGCCCGGGCGCCGGGCGTCACTCGCTGGGCTGCCAGGAAACGGCGAGCAAGCGAGGCTCGGGCCGCCGATCGGGAGGGAGGAAACCCGGCGAGGCGAGGCGAGGCGAGGCGAGGCGAGGCAGCAAAGCGAGGCCAGCGAAGCGGCGGGGACTTCCTGGCCCGCGCGCGCCCCCCGGGATGCAGCGGCGCGCCCCGCGGGCGGGCTCGGCGTCTCCGTCTTCTGCGCCCCGCATCCCCGCGCCCGGGCCGCTCGGCCTCCCCGTCGCCGTCCCGGGCCCGACCGCGCGCTCGCGCTCACTCGCTCACCCGGGTGGAGCCGATGTCCATCATCACCTCCTCGAAGGCCGCCGTCTCCTCGGCCTGCCGCTGCTTCTGCAGCGCGATCTTCTCGCTGAACTTGCGCGGGTTGGACGTGGCCGCCGAGCCGGGCCCGTTCGCGCCGGACGCCGCCATCTTCGCCCCTCGGCCCCCGCCTCGCCGGATCCAACCACGGCCTCCGCCGCGGGCCCCGGCCCGGCGCTGCACCAGCCGCCGCCGCCGCAGCCGTCGCCTCCTCCGGCGAGCAACCTCGAACCCCCGGCCCCAGCCTAGCCCTGACCCGCGGCGCGCGGGGCACGCCGGGAGCTGTAGTTTGTTTACGCGCCCCCTGCCCGCCCACGGACGCGCGGCGCCGAGAGGAAATGGACTACACTTCCCGGCAGCCTCCGCGGCGCCCGGAGACGCTCCGCCCCGCGCGAGGCCACCTGGGAAATGTAGTTCTAGATGGACGCCCCGGCCTATTCATGGAGAGGAAGAGAGGAAGAAAGCAAAAAGGCGTGGAAAGGGAAGGGAAGGGGTGGAGACGACGGGGAGGAGGGAAGGAAGAGGCAAAAGGCAAAACCGGGCCTGGAGCAACAAGTACAGCGTGAAGGCACGGCGTTTGCCTTGCACGAGGCCCTACCCGGTTTGATCTCTGGCACCACAGGATGGGCCCATGGCGCCTCCAAGGAATTGATCCGTTTGCAGACTCATTTGCAGGCCAGGTGTAATTCAAAAAACAATCTCACCGGTCCCAGAGGTGGGCAGAGAGTAAGGTGCTTGCTTGCCTTGTACAGCGGCCAACAGTGTCAAACCCTGGCACATTTAGTGCCTCAGCACTGCCAGGAATGATCCCGGAGAATCACCAAACACAAAAACAAACGTGTGCAACAGGGAAACTAAAGTAGCTTGAACCCCTTTACAAGGACAAACAAATCAGACTCCACCGACATATAGAAACATCTTTTATTTGGGTAACGTCCCAAAACAAGTCAGTTAGTAAAATAGATTCTAAAGAATATGGCCCTGTGCACAGCCCTCCCGCCCACAAAATAACCCTGGGTGCTGCCCCCTGGAACAGTTCTAGTATAAAAATTTTTGGCAGCTTAGCATTTAATCACCTCGCATGGGACATGTCCATGTTTCCCTCATCCTAGGGTGCAGCAGTGTGCTAGAAGCTGGCAGCCCTGCTAACCAGCCCAGCCCACACCTCTACCCTGGCCAGGTTCTGGGACCAGAATGAAGAGCAAGCAGTCCCCCTCTACTGAGAGGTGGGCAGGGCTCAGTGCCCTCACTGTGCTTTGAGAAAGGTTACTTATTTGGCACTTTAAAGAGAGAACCCAGAGAAGGTAGCAAAGCTGGCACAAAGGGCTATCTGACAACATCTCTGGGAGGATGGAAAGGGAGTAGACATGAAAGCAAGGGCCAAGGAAAGGGACAGGGGAGGAGCTGTCACTGCAGCACAGAGGGCTGAAATGGATTAAGGCCTTTATCCCACAGCTGCTGAGCACCCAATCTCAAGCCGCCCCAGTCAATCCGTCCTGTGTGTAGTGTATGATGTGATTCTGGCAGTCCATGAGTGACTTCATCATACTACCATGCCTGATCATGCCCAGTGATTTGATGGCTCCTTGTCTCTTGGCTATGGAGCCAGATTACTGTCTGGTTACTTCCCCTCTCACTGGTTAGATAATCCCAGAGGCTCTCTCCTCACCTCCCTGAGAGCGCTGGCCCTCAGTGTTGTCCTTTCCCACAATGCACTGCTCCCCCATAGACTGGATGGTGGAGGGGTTAACACACAAGATCCCTCTCCCCAGTCCCTCTCAGGCTCCCCTAGATTTGGATGAAGAGCAGGCCTGTGAGCAGTGCAAAGCCTGCTAGGAGCAGAATCACCTTGAGGATCCTTTGCTCAGGAGTGGCCAACTCCTGGGGCAGGATTTCCAGGAAAGTGATGTAGAGGAAAGTGCCCGCCGCCATGCCCTCCAGGACAGACTGGGCCAGCTGGTGCAGTGGACCCGCCGACTGTGCCAGAGCCGTGCCCAGCCCAATGCCCAGAGGTGTCATACACGAGAAGAGGAGCCCACAGCCAGCCACCACCTGAGCTCGCAAGCGGCTCTGCAGCAGCCGCAGGGACAGGCTGACGGCCAGGATGCCCTTATGGAGCAGCAAGGCCAAGCACAACTCCAGAGCCCTCGCCCGGTCTCGCTGCAGCCCCACGGCCAGCCCCTCAAATACCGAGTGCAGTGCCAGTGAGAAGACCAGTACACAGGCACGCAGTGCTGAAGGAGAAGCTGGGACGCAATCGGCCTGCGGGAGCCCAGATCCATCGTGCCAGTGCTGAGGGCCACCGTTTGTTGATCCCAATAGAGCCCTGGTCTCCTCTCTAGGCGGGGGTCCCGACTGCTCCTTGTAAGCCAGCGTGATCTGTTCCATCACCAGCACCAAGAAGAAGCCCATGGCCAGGATGAACTCTTGCAAGGGAAACTGGAGCTGTGGGCAGAGGAGTCAAGTTCCGTGAGGTCAGAGTGACACAGATGTTCTGGGTCACATAAAAACACATACAATGACCCAGAGTCACACCATTACGGCATCATCCATCGGTGCTTCATGTACACCACGGTAGCTCAGTGACACTTCTGGCTGTTTGTGGATGCTGGAGGCGGTACTGCCAGCCTCTAGCTCTTAGATGTCAGGAACAGATACAACATTCTCCCAGCCTAAACCGTGATGACTGAAAGCTTCTCCAGACATTAGCAGGTACTTTTTGGGGAGAGCAATCAAACCGAGCCCTGCTGAGAGTCAGTGACAGAGCCAGGCACAGCTTCATATGTGTACTACGAAGGGTGATGCACTGGCTCATATCCATGCCCGCACCCCACACACCCCCAGGAGCCACATGCTCTCATGGGTCATGCTGTGCTCACAGGTCAGCCACAGCTATGTGGAAGGTTTCTTCCAAGTCATTTCCTCCATCTCCAGAACACAAATACAGAAGAGACCAGGGAAAGTCTCAGTTTTTCCTATGAGACATTCCCCTGTCGTAGCCTTGACTGCCCACAGCCCACTACTTTGGGCAATCCAACCCTTTGGTAAGTCCGGCTAGGTCTTGGGAACTGGTCCCTTACCCTTCAAAATTTGCAGGAGTCTATAGAAGCTGGGGGATCGAACTGCAGACAGTCCTGGGTCAGCCACGTACAAGGTGAATGCCCTACTGCTGTGCCATCGCTCTGGCCCCGATTCTTTTTTGCTTTGTATTGGGCGCCACACTCAGCAGTGCTCAGTGGCTGCTCCTAACATGTTGTTGTGGCAAGGAAGGGGTTGTTGCCAATAGAGTTCTGGGGAAACTATGTGATGCTGAAGCTCAAATCCTGGCCTCCTGCATGCAAAGTCTGAACAGTAGCCCTTGAAATGACTGTTTTCTTTTTGCTCCTTTGGGCCACACCTGGTGGTGCTCAGGGATCACTCCTGGTATGCTCATGGTGCCAAGAACTGAACCTGAGTCGACCACATGCAAGGCAAATGCCCTATCCACTGTACAATCACTCCAGCTCCTGAAGCTGATTCTCGGGGTACTGTTAGCTTCCTGGAGTTTGGAACAGAGAAACCCACATACCCGGTGCTGGTCAAAGAGACCAGCATTGGGAGTAAAACACACAAGGTTACGTTCTGTAACCAAGAACTCTACTGGAGACAATCCCAGGAGCCTTGCATGCAATCCTGGAATGACACAGCCACAATTCTGCACTAAGAAATCCCTTCCCAAGTACAGGGTCACACAAACAGCTGAGCTACACTCACTGTCACGTGCAGGGCCGCCAGGGCGTCATCTATGGCGGCCAGGTAGTCAGGCAGCAAGTCGAGGAGACAGGTAGCCAAAAAGACGCCCCCAGCAAAGCAGCTGACCAGGCTGAGGGCTCTTTGTCGGGAAGCTGTGAGGGGGAAGGGAGGAAGCACAATGGGAATAAGAACAAGAACCCTCCCCCCCAAAAAAATTGGGGGCCGAAGACTTGCCTAGCATGCAGATAGGGCGTTTGCCTTGCATGCAGAAGTACGATGGTTCGAATCCTGGCATTCCATATGGTCCCCGAGCCAGGAGCGATTTCTGAGCATAGAGCTAGGAGTAACCCCTGAGCGCTGCTGGGTGTGACCAAAACGCCCCCCCCCCAAAAAAAAAAAAAAACAGGAACCCCTCCTAAGGACCCAAAATCTCAACTTAGTGATCCCAAGCAAACAGTCAGATGTGACCCCAAAAACCAAAGGCAACTGTTAAAGAATTACACATATTGTTCCTTCATTTTTGTTTGTTTTGGGCCATACCTGCAGTGCTCAGGGGTTACTTCTGGCTCTGTGCTCACACTCTTATCATGATATGAGATACTGGGGATCGAACTTGAGTCCAAGTTCGATCCAGGTCAGCGAGTGCAAGACAAACGCTCTACCGCTGTGCTATCGTTCCAGCTCCCATATTGTTCCTTCTAAAGAAGATAGTTCGGGGAGGTTTTTTTTGTTTGTTTTGAGGTTTTTTGGGGGGAAGGGGTCACCACCCAAAAAAGTGATGCTCAGGAGTTTCTCCTGACTGTACTAAAGAATAACTCCTGGGGCCGGGCGGTGGCGCTGGAGGTAAGGTGCCTGCCTTGCCTGCACTAGCCTAGGATGAACCGCGGTTCGATCCCCCGGCGTCCCATATGGTCCCCCAAGCCAGGAGCGACTTCTGAGCGCATAGCCAGGAGTAACCCCTGAGCGTCAAATGGGTGTGGCCCAAAAACCAAAAAAAAAAAAAAAAAAAGAATAACTCCTGATTGTTTTCAGATATGGTGCCAGGGATCAAACCCGAATGACCACATGCAGTATTTCTTGAATGAAATTTTACTTAGAAAAATGTGATGGGAGAGAAAGAGAAAATACATGTTCTAAGACAGAACAAGAGCTTGAAAGAGCAAGTTGTCCCTTTTTGGGGGAAGGTGGGGGATTTGGGGCCACATCTGGGGATACTGGAACTCAAAACAGTGCCTCGAACTGAAAACTGAGCAAGAGCTTTCAACCTTTGTTATCTGTCCAGCCCCAGGTCACCTTCCACTGCTCAAGCCCAAGGCCCCAGGAAAAGAGAGAAAGCACTTACCCCACCCTGGGGGTGGGGGTAGAGAAGGAGAGCAGGAGAGCCTGGAGCTGTACCTGAAGTTCCAGGCTGGATCCCAGCACGGCGCAGCACGCAGATGGGCACCAGGCTGCAGACTAGAGTAAGCAGCAGCAGCAGCACCAGGGCGCCCAGTTTCACCTCCAGCCCCACTGGCAGGGGGGGCTCGGAGGCTGCGGTCTCGGGGCGCCACACCAGGAGCTCGGGCTCTCCCCAAGGCCCCATAGCGTTGGTGGCGGTGGTAGCTCCGGGACTCTCAGGCCTATTAGAGAGAATAGCAAGAGAAAGGGATGGTCACAGGAGGGGAGACCAGCTGCAAGTGGGGAAGTGAGTGGCGAGCAGAGGCCACTCTCAGGCCTGCCCCTGCCCCTGCCCCCTGCCCCAGCCCTGGTGACT
The DNA here is from genome assembly GCF_024139225.1 of Suncus etruscus. Classification (NCBI taxonomy): domain Eukaryota; kingdom Metazoa; phylum Chordata; class Mammalia; order Eulipotyphla; family Soricidae; genus Suncus; species Suncus etruscus. The sequence continues at coordinate 36,058,674 of NC_064857.1, forward strand.
CATCCGCCAGCTCCTGGGTTGTTCCTCCTCCTCCTCCACCCATGCTGAGACCCTTCCAGGGGCTGCTAAGGGGCTCCCCCAAAGTTCCAGCACCCTTTCAACAGGCCTGCCAACCACTAAGGAGAGTGGAGGGAAGGCAGGGATGGTCTTGGGGGTGCTGGGAGAAGGGGTGAGAGGCTTCGGGGATACCCCAGGAGCCAGAGGGAAGGCAGGGGTTGCCCTGGGGATGGTGAGAGAAGGGGTGGGTGGCTTTTGGGGATACCCCAGGAAGCAGAGAGAAGGCAGGGGTGGCCCTGGGGGTGCTGGGAGAAGGGGTGGGTCGCTTTGGGAATACCCCAGGAACCAGGATCCCTCTCCTACCGGTGGTCCCCGCTTAGTACCAGCCCCCCAAAAGCAAGAGTGGCCGCTTCGGACAGCGATAGCGTTGGAGGGCCGGAGAGGAGAGGAGGCGTCTGAAAAGGGCCGGGGGTCACTGTGGGGGCGTGCAGGACTCCACGACCCAGGGCGGAGTCTGCACTCGGGCTCCGGGAGGCGGGCCCCGGCATCGCCAGGGTGCCGGGAAGCAGCAGAGGAGGCGTGGACGCGGACTCCGCCTCCAGAGCACCCTCGGCGGAGGCCCCGGATTGAGCCCCGCTCCCGCACTCACCGTCCGGGGCGCCAGAAACCCCCCGCATCCGCGCGCTTCCGGCCGCCGCGCGGGAATTCCCGCCCCCCGCCGCCGTTACGTCAATCACGCCAGCGACCAATGACAAAGCTTCGGAGGCGGGGCTTGCTCGTGAGTGACGTGAGCAAGGAGCAATCGGACCCGCCGGGGGCGGAGACAGAGAGGACCCGCTCAGCGCTCGGGAAGGGCCTTTTTTGCGAGGCACTCTGGACGGATGCTTGAGGTCTGGGCCTTGCATGCAAAAGGACGGTGGTTCGAGTCCCGGCATCCCATATGGTCCCCCGAGCCTGCCAGGAGCGATTTCTGAGCGTAGAGCCAGGAGGAACCCCTGAGTCCTGCCGGGTGTGACCCAAAAACCGAAAAAAAAAAAAAAAAAAAAGAGAAAAAAGCACCCTCCTAAATATGTGCAAGTGGACAGGAAATACAACTTTTGGCAAGCACCATAATCATAACATGTATGATTCAGTGTGACCCCTGGCACGCACATATGTGAATACCACAGCTCAAGTGAAAATGAAATGTCAGCACCATGGCTGAAGCCAGGAAATTCTTGACCTACTGGCATCACAGCGTCAGCACCAAAAAGAGGGAACAAATATAAATAATACAAATACAAATAAATAATAAAAATACTCTCCTACCCCAAAAATAGAGAGATCAAGGGGCTTTGATGTGCGGTTCTGCAGGGCCTGCACCAGTTGTAGAGCCGAAGTTTTGATTACTTGGAGTTTTTTTGTTTTGTTTTAAAGAAAGCTAGAAACCACGTGTGTGGGACTGGCAATGAAATCTCATCCCACCCAGCATACCCAAAGCTTACCACTCCATTTCTCTAAAACTGCTTGTTCTTGGTTTTTGTTTTGTTTTTATTTTTAGCGATGCAATGCTCATGGATGATTACTGGCTCCTGGTGGTGCTCGGGATACCTTTATGAGATCCGGGGACGCTGGGAAGCTACTGCAAGACAGGGGCCCTATTCCCTATTCTGTCTTGGGCCACATTTTTCTTTCTTTTTTTTTTTTAACTTTATTTATTTATTGATTGAGTAATTGATTGATTTTTGGGCCACACCCAGCGGTGCTCAGGGGTCTCTCCTGGCACTGCACTCAGAAATCGCCCCTGGCAGGCTGGGAGACCATATAGGATGCTGGGAATCGAACCTGGTCCTTCCCAGGTTGGCAGCAAGCAAAGCAAATGCCCTACAGCTGTGCTATCTTTCCAGCCCGTGGGCCAAAATTTTCTTATCCTGTTGGTGGACTCTAAGATTCTTTTTCAGGAATGGGGGTTGTTTCTGTGTCACACCTGGTGGTGTTCAGGGATCACTCCTGGCAAGGTTATAGATTTCTGTGGATCCAGATTTGCAAGGCAAGGGCCTTCCCCATTTCATATATACCTTGGTGGGGTAAACATTCCAACCCTTAGGGTCACTGCCTTGCTTGCCTTTCCAAGAAGGATAAAAAAGGGAAATACCGGGCCGGGCGGTGGCGCTAAAGGTAAGGTGCCTGCCTTGCCTGCACTAGCCTTCGACGGACCGCGGTTCGATCCCCCGGTGTCCCATATGGTCCCCCAAGCCAGGAGCAACTTCTGAGCACATAGCCAGGAGTAACCCCTGAGCATTACCGGGTGTGGCCCAAAAACCAAAAAAAAAAAAAAAAAAGGGAAATACCGGGGCCGGAGAGATAGCATGGAGGTAAGGCGTTTACCTTTCATGCAGAAGGTCATCGGTTCGAATCCCGGTATCCCACATGGTCCCCCGTGCCTGCCAAGAGTAATTTCTGAGCACGGAACCAGGAAAAAACCCTGAGCACTTCTGGGTGTAACCCAAAAACCACAAAAAAAAAAAAAAAAAAAAAAAAAAGGGAAATACCCTGACAAGAAAAGGGAAATACCAGGCAGAACTGGGAAGGATGAAGAGCAGAAAGGACATTTCTTGAAAAACACTCTTTTTAGACAGTCATGGCCCTAGCTGCCTTCATTGAAGTCTCTCCCTGCTCCTAATAGACAGATAAAAGTGCCAGGATGCAGCTCAGGTGGCTGAAACGTCCTGCCTTGCTCAGTGTAGCACCAGGTCCCCCCTCCAGTCTTTTGATTCCTTTCCCTTCCTCCTTTTCTTCCAGGCTGCTAGCACGTTGTTCCCTACTCTTTGAAGACATTGGGGTTCAGCTCAGGACCTTCATGTTTCCTTCTTCTGAAAATCCTTTATTGGGGCTGGAGAGATAGCATGGAGGTAGGGCATTTGCCTTGCTGCAGAAGGACAGTGGTTTGAATCCTGGCACAGTCTACTAGCCTCAAAGAGAGAAGAGTTTGACCAGGGGATTGATAGTGTACAAGGATAGCACCTTACCCACTGCATTATTTCTACAACTCCCTACCTTAAAATAATGTGTGATCTTAGACAGGTCATTTTCCCATCAGACACTAGATAGGAAAAAGGAAAAAAGAAGTTAACTAGCTAGATGGTACCAGAATTTCTTTTCGATTTAACAGCAGTGGAAGCAGATTTTTTTTTTTTTTTTTTTTGGTTTTTAGGTCACACCCGGTGGTGCTCAGGGGTTACTCCTGGCTATCTGCTCAGAAATAGCTCCTGGCAGGCACGGGGGACCATATGGGATGCCAGGATTCGAACCAACCACCTTAGGTCCTAAATCGGCTGCTTGCAAGGCAAACGCCGCTGTGCTATCTCTCCGGGAAAGCAGATTTTTTTTTTTAATTTTCCATTTGATCAATGTCTACCATGCTGCCTGCGAGAAAACCCTTTAGTACTGTTGCTCGAGCAAATATCTAAGCAAGATTAGCTCTACTTTTCTTCTAATTAAGCAGCCTTCTAGGAAGCTTGCTTGGTCTCTTCACAAGCTGAACACAATGGAGGGAGATGATCTGGGAAGTCCGAGAAAGTCCCAACAGGAAGTTTAGTATAATATGAAGAATATATGGTCCAAGTATCCAAACCCTGTTTATATTAGTCACAGAGTTATCTTGAGAAACTTCTCACTTGTGAGTTGTTATGAGAAATAGGTAATATGCCAATATCTGCTCATAAAATAGTTGCATGGCTATCAACTCCTATTCCTGTTTTTTACCCTTTGTACACTCAAGTCTTCATTAGCAGAGTGATACCATAAACAGGGTACTTGCTTTGTACACAGTCAAACCAGGTTTGATCCCTTGCACTCCGTATGGTTCCCTAAGTAACTCCAGAAGTGCTCCCTGAGTAAGAAGTCAGGAGTAAGCCCTGAGTATAGCTGGGTGTGGCCAAAACAAATAACAAAAAAGTTTTCATAAGCAGAATGCCATTTAAAGGATTTGCCAAGATGGTTCAAAGGGCTGATGTGGGGACTGGAAAGATAGTACAGCAGATAAGGTGCTTCCCTTGCACAGAGCTGACTTGAGTTCAATCCATGACATCTCATATAGTTCCCAGAAACCTGCCAGCAATGATCCCTGAGTTCAGTCAGAGCCAGAAGTAAACCCTGAGCATACCTGGGTATGGTCCAAAAACAAACAAATAGAAAAAGGGCGGATGCATATGTCTTTCATGCAGGAGTCCAGGGCTCTATCCCTGACCCATGTGGTTTCCCAAACATCCATAATCAAGAAGTCAAGCCAGGAGTAGCCCCTGAGCACCGCCTGGTGTAGCTCCCAAATTAAACAATAACAAAAATGGGGCTAAAGAAATAGTACAGGAGTTAGGGCATTTACTTTGCACACAGCTAACTTGGGTTTAACCCCCACCAACTCATATGATCCCCTAAGTGTCACCATGAATGACTCCAGACCAGAGCTAGGAGTTAGCCCTTAACAACACCAGGTGTGTCCCAGCCCCCCCCCCCAAAACAAGGCAAAACATCTGAGTATTTTTTTTCTGCTTTCCTGTCTTGTGTTTCTATTTCCTATCGGTAAAGTTAGTAAACCCTCTCTTCCATTTATTTAAGATCTATTATGAATTATGTGAGAGAACTATTTATGAAGATTTTATTTTGCTACACGTTAGGGTTACTCAAGGTCTTACTCAAGGGTTACTCAAGGCTCTGAACTCAGGGATCTTTCCTGGGAGTGCTCAGGGGACCATATGGGATACCAAAAATTGAACTAGTTCCTACTGCTGTGCTCTCACTCCAGCCCATTTGTGAAAACCCTTAGTATACTTTACAAATGTAGGACACAACAGTGATGTTGCAACTATACACAATAAGACAAAACTCCCCAACTAAACCAAAGTGATTTTGTTTGTTTTGTTTTGGCCACACTCAGCAGAGCTAAGAAATCACTCCTGGGATGGAACCTAGGACCTGGGTTGTCAGTGTGCATGGCAAAATATCCTGCCCACGGTGCTATTACTCCAACCTTTTAATGATTTTTTTTTTTATGAAACTACCGTGAGAGTTAAAAATGTTAATAGTTGAGTTCTGGTCACTAAATGATTTTTAAACCTCTGCATTCCCCAGGCCTGTGTGTCCTTCCGTTAGAGCCCCAAGATGTCACCGCCCGACGAATAAAAGACCCCAGCCTCATTGGTCAGCCTAATTTATTGACATTCCACTCTAGCCAATCATGGAGCAACTTTCCTCGAGCAGGTAATCCCATTGGCTCCTTTCCCTGTCCCTCAAATTCCTCACCCAGCTCTGCTTCTAGATTCAACTGCTGCAAGAGCGCACGCAGACTGGAGCGGGGGAAGGGACCCGTTGCTTGTTTTAGACAATGTTCTTTTCGTCGGCCTATGCTCATCCCTGCCATGGTTTCCCGTTTATAAGATCGATGCCCCCATCCAACCCTGGAGTTGGCAGTTTTATCCCCCACCACAAAATAAATTTGCAACAAAACAAAAACTGAAACCCAGGCTGAAGAGGTAGGTAGCTGTAAGGGCTGGAACAAGTACCTGTTTTTCATGCTAGAACTTGGTTTTGATCCTTTGGTTTTGCTCCAAGCACGGCCCGGAATTAGCCCTGGAACTAGTCCTTGAGCACCAGGGGCTGGAGCACCAAAAGAAAAACGAAATGGATGTCCAGAGTTCAGGCATTCCAGTTTCCTATGTTTAAGTCCCAACTCTTTCTTCTCCCTTAAGGATTCACCCTGAAGCGTCCACAGTAAGAGTTGCAGGTGTTAAGAGAAACTGAGACAGAGAGGGCAGGTCTACTGTTTGTTAGCTGAGTCTGGTTTGTAGAAGCACAAACCCAGAGCCTGGTCCTCCCACATGTGGCACCCCTACGTGGCTTTCAACTGGGTGCAACCCATTTTCCAGGGGTAAGGCCGGGGCGGGGTTTGGCAGGGCAGGTCCAGGATGCAGATCCTGGAGGGAAGAAAAGGTGTAGTGTTTGGGCCAGGCTGGCTAGGCAGGACTAGATTCTACACAACAGGTAAGAGCCAGGAGGAATCATAGGTCTGATCGTAAGGATAAGACTGGAAGATAGACTGATCGATCATCAGGGTGACAGGTGAGAGAGGGCACCCTCAGGTGAGGAATGGGGGATGTGAAAGCAGAAACTGGAGGAGCCCAGAAACAGCTGAATAGTGCTGGTGGTGGGTCAGGCATTCTCCTTCTGCAACTCTTCCTCAATACCACCACCATCCATGATGGCACTTGTTTCTCAGGATGAACTTGGGTGCCCCTGACCTGTTGGACGTATGGCTGGAGCCTCCAGAAGATGCTTTCTCTCCAGGAAACTTCCTAGAGCTGGGACTCCATGGGACACCTCCTGAGCCCCCAGCAACAAGGCTTCATGAACAGGGTCTGCAAGGCTGGGTGTCCAGTGGGGACCTTCACTTTGTGAGTGTAACGATCATTTGGTGGGATGGCTTGAGATTGCCTGGGAGGATGCAGCCTCCACTTGGGCAGGGAAGCCTGAAGCCTGAGCCTCCCAGTACACCTTGAGTACCTGCAGCTCTACAAAAAAGGATGTGCAAAGGGTCTGCTGGCTGATAGGAAAAATGGCCATCTTCCCTGCACACACACACACACTCTCTTCCTGTAGGACCTTCAAGAGAGTGAGCCTGATGATCTTCTGAAGTTTTTTATTGACCCAAATGAGGTATACTGCTCCGAAGCTTCTCCTGGCAGTGACAGCGGCACCTCTGAGGACCCCGGCCACACAGACAGTCCCCCTGCTGCCCTGGCTCCAGGATCCCCTGCCCTCTATGAGGTTGTCTATGAGGCAGGGGCCCTGGAGAGGATGCAGGAGGAAGTGGTGCCTGCCGTAGGGCTCCTCTCCATCCAACTAGGTCAGTGCTCTTCTTAGGAAAGAGCTGGTGGCTCTTCAGGTCCAGTCTTGACCCTTCCCCAAGCTGTGCTACTCCCCAGGCCCCAGCTGTCAAGGGGACACCCTGTGTGCCCTCAGATGGATGGAGCCCAGTGTTCCCGGTCCCAGACACCTGCACAGCCCTTCAGTTGTCTCTGGATGCTCATGCCCACATCCTGCCCACAGCAAGCACCGTTGTCCCTGTACCGCCTGCTGTCCTGGTAAGTCCTGCCTTACTTGGAGCTGTGCAGTTCTAAAACATCAGCATTTTGCTTTTTTTTTTTTTTTTTTTTTTTATGGGGAAAGGCCTACCTGGTGGTCCTCAAGGCTAACTCCTAGCAGGGCTCAGGATACCCTATATGTTGCCGGGATTCAAACTGGGTCGGTTACATACAAGGCAATAGCACCCTACCCACTGTACTTGGGTTCTGCATCAGACAAAGCCCTTAAGCTCAAGATTCCAAGATAAGATTGGCTTCTGGTTCTGGCTTCAACTAGAGATTTACAGGGAAAGCCCTGGGATGTGGCTTTCTATAGCTCAGTTTTACCTGTGTGGTCCTGGGTTCCATCCTTGACTGCATGGTGACACATGCACCTTTTAAGCTGCCCCAGGACTCATGTTCAGAGTAGCCCCTAAACACCTCAACAATAAACAATGACAGTTGGTCCAAAGTTGGAAAAAAATTTTTTTTAATATAGTGCTTCCAAACCTGTCTGTGCATCAAAAGTGCATGGGGATGCCAGAGTGAGAGAACAGTGGTAGGGCTTTTGCCTTGCATGTGGCTGACCTGAAACAGACCTGGGTTCGACTCCTGGCATCCCATATGGTCCCCTGAGCCTGCCAAAAGCAATTTATGAGCACAGAGCCAGGGTAACCCCTGAGTGTTCCCCCCAAAAAAGTGCACGGAGAACTGGAAAGAGCCAGAGAGATGGCAGTAGGTAGGGTGTTTGCCTTGCATACAGCTGACATGGGTTTGATACCCTGCATTTCATATGGTCCCCCAAGTCCATAAGGCGTAATCCCAGAGCACAAAAACAAAAGTCCTGAATAATACCAGTTGTGACCCAAACACAGAAGTGCTAGAGCATCATGGGGCCGAGTGGTGGCACAGCAGTAAGGTGTTTGCCTTGCACACGGCTGACTTAGGATGGACTGTGGTTCAATCCCCCAGTGTCCTATATGGTCCAAGCCAGGAGTGATTTCTGAGCACAGAGCCATGAGTAACCCGAGTATCACCAGGTGTAGCCCAAAAACAACAACAAAAAAGTGCTAAAGCATCAGTGGGGTGTCTTGGTTGTTCTTTTGGGATCATACCTTACTATGCTCATGAATCATTTCTGGCAGGGCTGGGAGGACCATGTGGTACAGAGCTCAAACCTAGGTCAGCTGCTTTCAAGGCAAGTATCTTACCTCTTCACCAGCTCTTTGGCACCACTTTTATTTTTTAAACAACCCCTAGCCCAGGCCTTATTCTCAGATTTTAATTGCTAGATCAAGAGGAATACCCCTGTAATAGTTTCACCAATAGTTAGAGAAAAATGGACATCAAGAAAAGGTAGATAGGGGCCGGGCGGTGGCGCTGGAGGTAAGGTGCCTGCCTTACCTGCGCTAGCCTAGGAGACGGACTGCGGTTCGATCCCCCGGCGTCCCATATGGTCCCCCAAGCCAGGAGCGACTTCTGAGCGCATAGCCAGGAGTAACCCCTGAGCGTTACCGGGTGTGGCCCAAAAACCAAAAAAAAAAAAAAAAAAAAAAAAAAGAAAAGGTAGATAGGGGCCCAGAGAGATAGCACAGCGGTGTTTGCCTTGCAAGCAGCTGATCCAGGACCAAAGGTGGTTGGTTTAAATCCCGGGTCCCATATGGTCCCCCGTGCCTGCCAGGAGCTATTTCTGAGCAGACAGCCAGAGTAACCCCTGAGCAACGCCGGGTGTGCCCCCACCAATAAAAGAAAAGGTAGGGCCGGGCGGTGGCGCTGGAGGTAAGGTGCCTGCCTTACCTGCGCTAGCCTAGGAGACGGACCGCAGTTCGATCCCCCGGCGTCCCATATGGTCCCCCAAGCCAGGAGCGACTTCTGAGCGCATAGCCAGGAGTAACCCCTGAGCGTCACCGGGTGTGGCCCAAAAACCAAAAAAAAAAAAAAAAAAAAAAAAAAAGAAAAGGTAGGTAGGGGCTGGGAAGGTGGCGCTAAAGGTAAGGTGTCTGCCTTGCAAGTGCTAGCGTAGGACAGACCGCAGTTTGATCCCCCAGCATCCCATATGGTCCCCCCAAGCCAGGGGCGATTTCTGAGCACATAGCCAGGAGTAAACCCTGAGCGTCAAATGGGTGTGGCCCAACCCCCCCCCCAAAAAAAAGGTAGGTAGGGGCCGGAGAGATAGCATGGAGGTAGGGCATTTGCCTTGCATGCAGAAGAATGGTGTTCTAATCCCAGCATACTATATGGTCCCCCGAGCCTTCCAGGAGCTATTTCTGAGCTTAGAGCCAGGAGTAACCCCTGAGCACTGCTCTGTGTGACCAAAAAAAAAAAAAAAAAAAAAAAGGTAGGTAGAGGACTGGAGTGATAACACAGCAGAAGCAGATAGGGCATTTGCTTTGGACGAAGTGAACACAGTTTGATCCCCAGCATCATCCCATATCCCCAAGCCTGCCAGGAGTTTCTGGCAGAACCGGGCAGAACGCCTGAGCAGCCAGATGTGGCCCAAAAACCAAAAAGAAAAGGGTAGGATCACAGAGATAGTACAGTGGGCAGGTGCTTGCCTTGCACCTGGCCAACCCAAATTTGATACCTGGCACCACATCTGGTTCCAAGCTCCATCAGATGTGACCCCTACGCGCAGAGCCAGGATTAAGCCCAGTGCACAGTCAGATGTGGTTTCCTCTCAAAAAAGAAAAAGGAAAAAGAAAATCTTCATTCAGAAATAGGGAGAATTCTTTTTTTTTTTTTTTGCTTTTTGTTTTTGGGTCACACCCGGCGGTGCTCAGGGGTTACTCCTGGCTGCCTGCTCAGAAATAGCTCCTGGCAGGCATGGGGGGGTTACTCCTGGCTGCCTGCTCAGAAATAGCTCCTGGCAGGCACAGGGGACCCTATGGGACACCGGATTCGAACCAACCACCTTTGGTCCCGGATCGGCTGCTTGCAAGGCAAACGTGGCTGTGCTATCTCTCCAGGCCCCAGAAATCGTGAGAATTCTATGCCTGAGGGGACAGAGATTCAGGATGAAAAGTGGAGTTTGATGTAGCAGAGGTCACTGCCCCGAGGAATTTCGTGTGGTGACCAGTGTACTGGATAACACCTATGGTCAAATGGAAGCTAATGGTAGAAAGTGAATCATTTACTAACTATAAGGTTGAGCAACACTGGCTGGGGATGTGGCTCAGAGGGACTTTGTGAAATGCCAGGGATCAAACTGAGGTTTGTGTAAGGCAAGCACTCTACCCGCTGTACTATCATTCTGGTCTCTGCAAAAACAACTTTGTTTTGTTTTGTTTTGGGGTGGTGGGGCAAACCCAGCGGTACTCAAGGGTTACTCCTGGCTCTGCAATCAGAAATTGCTCCTGGAAGGCTCGGGGAACCATCTGGATGCCAAGGATCAAACCTGGGTTGGTCCCTGGTCAGCCATGTGCAAGGCGAACACCCTATCTACTGTGCTATTGCTCTAGCCCCAAAACAATTTTCTAAGATTAAATGAATCTTTATTTTCATAATATCACCAGCAGTCTCTTTAAATATCCTACAAGTTAAGAAAGATGTGGCTTGGAATGGGCCCTCCCAGGCTTGCTCAGGATGCCCTAGATCCTAAGTTCTGGCAAAGAACATAAAAGCCCTCTATTTTTCTGCTTTGGGGGGATGTGAGGTATATCCTGTGGTGCTCAAAGGACTGTGTATGGTGCTAGGATGTGAACCACTGCATGGCCATAGCCACATACAAGGCAGGTGCCTTAAGCTCTGCACTATCTCGCTGGCACTTTATTCTTTAGTCTCCAGAAATCCTGTTGGCTTGCTCGAGAGCCCGAGTCAAGGTTCCTGCCCTTCTGTCTTCAGCTGATCATTGGGGAACGGGGCTGGGAAGCCCAGGTGCAGGAAGTGCTGTGACAAGCCTCTTCACTTTGTACCTTCAGTTGCCTCATCAAACGCTGTTCTTGACCGAGGAAGAGAAGCGGCTTCTGGGACAGGAAGGGGTTTGTTTGCCTTCTCACCTGCCCCTCACCAAGGTAACAGAACCCCGAAAAGCATCCCTACCCTAGGGCCCTGAGTGATAGTACAGCAGGTAGGACACTGCCTTGCACACGGCTGACCCAGGTTCAATCCCCAAACACATCATATGCTCCCCTGAGCCTATGGAGTGATCCCAAAGAGAGCTAGAAATAAGACTTTGAGGGGCCGGTGAAGTGGCGCTAGAGGTAAGGTGTCTGCCTTGCAAGTGCTAGCCAAGGAAAGACCTTGGTTCGACCCCCCGGCAACCCATATGGTCCCCCCAAGCCAGGGGCAATTTCTGAGCACTTAGCCAGGAGTAACCCCTGACCATCAAACAGGTGTGGCCCCAAAAACCAAAAAAAAAAAAGAGGGGCTGGAGAGATAGCATGGAGGTAAGGCATTTGCCTTTCATGCAAGAGGTCATCAGTTCAAATCCCAGCGTCCCATATGGTCCCCCGTGCCTGCCAGGAGCAATTTCTGAGCATGGAGCCAGGAGTAACCCCTGAGCACTGCTGGGTGTGACCCAAAAACCACAAAAAAAAAAAAAAAATATCCCTCCTGGTAATAAAAATGTTTCTTTAAAAAAAAAAAAAAGAAAAGAAAAAGAAAAAGAAAAAATAAAGAAATAAGGGGCCCGGAGAGATAGTACAGTGGCGTTTGCCTTGCAAGCAGCCAATCCAGGACCAAAGGTGGTTGGTTTGAATCCCGGTGTCCCATATGGTCCCCTGTGCCTGCCAGGAGCTATTTCTGAGCAGATAGCCAGGAGTAACCCGAGCAATGCCAGGTGTGGCCCCCCCCCCCAAAAAAAAAAAAAAGAAAGAAATAAGACTTTGAGCACTGCCAGTGTGGCCCCCCAAAACAAACACCAAACAGCATTCCGATCCCAGAAAGCACAATCCCTGGAAAGGCAAGAACTATGGGAATTCAAAGCCAGACTGCTTCACGTGTGTCCCCAGGCAGAAGAGAGGGTCCTCAAGAAGGTGAGGAGGAAAATCCGTAACAAGCAGTCAGCTCAGGACAGCCGGCGGCGGAAGAAGGAGTACATCGATGGCCTGGAGAGCAGGTCTGTCTGGACTTCCGTCCCAAGCCTCAGTTCCTTCCCTCAGGGACAAGGGAGCTAGAGCTGCACAGGGACTGAACCTGTGTCCACCTTGTACACTGTCCCTAGAGTGGCTGCCTGTTCTGCACAGAACCAGGAACTACAGAAAAAAGTCCAGGAGCTGGAGCGACGCAATGTGTGAGTCAAAGTAGGGGGTACTGTAGGGAGGGTGCTTTAGTTCAGGGACAATTCTGATTCTTCAGAGGTTTCCTTCCTCTCTCCCAGTTCCCTGCTGACTCAGCTCCACCAGCTGCAGCTGCTCATTGCTCAGACCTCCAGCAAGGCTGCTCAGACTAGCACTTGTGTTCTGGTATCAAATGCCTAAGCCCTGCCTTCCATCCCAGCCCTGGGATCCTACGTGCTTCCCTCCACTCTGTCCTCTGCTCCCTCTCTTTATTGTCCTTATGACCCAGAACCCATTCGCTTCCTCCTAGATCCTTCTTTTTTCCCTGGCTCTCATCATCCTACCCAGTTTCAGCCCCTTTCGGGCTCTCCCAGAAGCTGGTGCTAAGGATTACCAGCCTCATGGAGGTAAGCCAGGCAGAGGATTCTATTTTCAAGCGAGTAAGTGGAGGGTTGACCTCCAGGGAGTCTGGAGGGGGTAGAAGGTCCTGCTTTGTCTAGGCTCTCTAACCCAAAGGTCTCCACTCCTGGCCTTTGTTTCTTTGCCTCAGTGATTTCCAGAACTATCCTGACTCACAAGGACGTGGCAGAAAGTGTGGATGCCCCAGGAATGGAGTCCAGACTGGTGGGGCCACCGGGGCTCAAGGGTGCATATGATTCTACAAAGACAGAGCCAGATGTGGGCCAGGGGAGACGTCAGGCAAGGCCCCATAGACAGGGCAGAGGAGCACAACATGCTGATGAGATGTGAGCTGGCCCCTCCAGTATAGCTCGAAATCAAGGCACCCAACTCACACTCACGATTCTAATATCTTAGGGGTCTAAGTCTCCTCAGGTCCCCCCAGATGTCCATACTCTGAGACGTGATCGGCTTGTGTGAGCCAATACTGCAAATACTTGTTATTTGCATTTTATTTCTTTGAGGAGAGGGTTGAGGGAAATAAATTTTAGCTGAGAAATAAAATTGTTTTTTGCTAAATTGAATCCCAGAATTATAAATAGTAGAAAGGAAGAAGATAAGTACTGGGTTAACTGGGATTTAAACTGGCTATTCACCTTTTCCCTTTTTGCCCCCATAACTTCCTGTCTCGAAGCAAAATACAGGAGGACAGAAACTATTTTCATTTTATTCTGTTTAACAGTGGTCTAGGAGGGTAAGAGAGGGAGTATTATTCTGAGGCACCAAGAGCCCTGGGCACCAAGAGCCCTGGGCACCTGCCTGTCCATTTCATGGTATAAGGGTCTGTAATACCCCTAATAAGAGGTCGAAGGTAGCTATATGGACTCGATCTGCTTCCGGACCTTTTCCAGCGCCTTCTGATCCAGTTGTCGTTGACGAACAATAACAAGGCAAGCAAAGACCAATGCCACACCCACAACAATCCCCTCGAATTTCCAGAATAAGTGTCGTTCCATCAAAGCTGAACGGCAACTGAGGACAGAAATAAACAGTTATGAAAGCACAAGGATTAAGATGTTGGCTTTGCATGCAGCTGTCCCCAGTTCAATCCCCAGCAATATTCCCCTCAGCACAGAGCTAAGACTGACTACTGAGCACCTCTGGTATATCCCAAAAGCCCTAGTCATTCCCAAGGAAGACCAAAATGCTTTTCTTCTATCACTCTCCTACTTGAACCTAATCAAGATCTATAGCAAGGGAAAGAGGAAACCAGAGTCAACCTTCAAATATCCAGGTACCAATAAAATGCACTGTTCAGTTCATCTTCTGGTGAGAAAAGCAAGCTGGTAGTAACTAGCTTCACTGATAGAAAAAGTGAGTTAGCCATATTATACTAAGGAGTTTAAGCAACTTGGTTCCAAATTCCTTCCTCTCTCCCTTCAAATCAAAAGGAAGAAGTGGAACTATTAACCTCAAATTCTAGCAGCACAGCAATGATCAAGGTGCTTTTGATAAGACAAACAGGCACTTACCTTTTGAACTCATTCTTCTTAGAGGAGCTGCACGTGACTTTTTCCACATACCCTGTGGCACCACACTCAGGAGTGGTTTTCTGCCAGGATAAAAACAATGTTAGAAAAGGCAAGAGAGGGCCCGGAGAGATAGCACAGCGGCGTTTGCCTTGCAAGCAGCCAATCCAGGACCAAAGGTGGTTGGTTTGAATCCCGGTGTCCCATATGGTCCTCCGTGCCAGACAGGAGCTATTTCTGAGCAGACAGCCATGAGTAACCCCTGAGCACCGCCGGGTGTGACCCAAAAACTAAAAAAAAAAAAAAAAAAAATTAAAAAAAGAAAAGGCGGGGCCGGAGAGATAGCATGGAGGTAAGGCGTTTGCCTTTCATGCAGGAGGTCATCGGTTCGAATCCCGGCGTCCCATATGGTCCCCCGTGCCTGCCAGGAACAATTTCTGAGCCTGGAGCCAGGAATAATCCCTGAGCACTGCCGGGTGTGACCCAAAAACCACAAAAAAAAAAAAAAAAAAGAAAAGGCAAGAGAAGGGCCAGAACGATAGCACAGTGGTAGGACGTTTATCTCACATGTGGCTGATCCAGGACAGACCTTGGTTCGAGCCACAGCATCCAATATGGCCCCTCAACCCAGGAGCAATTTCTGAACGCATAGCCAAGAGTAACTCCTGGGCGTCACCGGGTGTGGTCCAAAAACAAAAAAAAAAAAAAGAAAAAAGAAAAGGCAAGAGATGAAAAATCAAGATTCCAAGGAGCAGGGGCTGTGTGCCATGGCACACAGAGAACCAACAAAGACTTATCCTGTGACTGGTGAGGTGGTGAACACAGGAATAGGAATCTGTGCTAGAACATTTCAGAGATTATCATTTATGAGATCCAAGGACCAAGATTGAAAGAGAACATTAAGGGGGAGAAGGATAGCACAGCAGGCAAAGTAGTGGCCTTGGGCATAGTCTACATCCTAAATTCTACCAGGAGTAATCCTTGAGTACCACCAGGAAAGAGAAAGTGACTAGAACAGGTAGAATGTGCTAATTAGACAAATTCTAACATTTACTGGGGGGGGGGTGAGAGGGGGAAGAGTGTGTGAAGGCACATATTCAAGGGGCAGACAAGTTCAAATTTGGATATGTATAGAGACTGAAAACAACAAATGAATAGTGTGAGAATTAGAGAAAAGCGAGGGGCCGGGAAGGTGGCGCTAGAGGTAAGGTGTCTGCCTTACAAGCGCTAGCGTAGGACAGACTGCGGTTCGATCCCCCGGCGTCCCATATGGTCTCCCCAAGCCAGGGGCGATTTCTGAGCTCATAGCCAGGAGTAACCCCTGAGCGTCAAACGGGTGTGGCCCAAAAACCAAAAAAAAAAAAAAAAAAAAAAGAAAAGAAAAGCGAAAGGACAACGGACAGAGAGGGGAAAGGTGGTGCTTTGTCGCCTTGCATGCTGCGGGCCCCAGTTCCATTTGCAGGGTCTCAGAAGCACCCCCCAAAACAAACAAACAAACAAAAAAAAAAAAACGTGAGGAAACACTCACAGCCTGGAAACTCGAACACGGCGAGCATTCTTCAGTCAACACAAACTCTTCCACCAGCCAGCAGGGCAGGTCAGCGGTGCTCACTGCGTGGGGACGGAAAAGACAGACGTGTCAACAAGCCTCTACTGAGGACACCATCACCCCACATCCCGCACAGGGGCAGACGGAGATGGATGGGGAGGCGGCCCCGCAGAGCACCTACCTGACAGCTTCTCCACGCCCCCAGGAGCCTCTGCGTGACTGTGGCAGAGAAAGAAGGGGAGAGGGCACAGTTGCACGTCAGGGGGCGGGAACTTGCGGGTGCTCCCGGGGGTAGGGGGGCGAGGACAGCACATCCCACCGGCCTCCCCGGGTCCCCCCGCCTCACCTGAGCGTTAAGGTGGCAGCGCAGAGGAGCCAGCAGAGGTGGCAGCCCGGGGGGAGGCCATGCCTCCCCGAGCCCACAGGCATGGGGCGCTCAGGGTCGACCCCAGCGGGAAGGAGGGAGGGAGACAGAGACTGTCAGGCTGCGCGGACCCGGCAGAGGACAGAGGCACCGTGCGCTCACTCCGACGCCCTCCTGGGTCTCTGCATCACGGTTGCAAAAGACAGGGGGTTACTTGGTGAGTGCAAAGGCTCAAAGTGAAGACACCCAGATATGTGTGCTGCGGGGGTACCGAGAACTCTTATTTGGGGGGCCTTGGGAAGCAGGGCCCAACCCTCTCCCTTTTGCCTCCGTCCTAGGCGCCGCCATCTTACCCCCGCGGAGGATTCTGGGAACGGCCCGACTTCCGGGACGGGGCTTATGGTCTCTGGTCCCGTCCTCAGCGGTCCGCGCAGCAGTCTTAGGAAACCGGCGTGCCCCGTTGCATTGTGGTCTTGGTAGTCTATTTCGGGAACGGCGTGGCCCGTGGCATCATGGTCTTTGTAGTCTTTTGGAAGGAAACTAGTGTGCCCCGTGGCATTGTGGTCTTGGTAGTCTGTCTGTCTGTCTGTCTGTCTGTCTGTCTGTCTGTCTGTCTGTCTGTCTGTCTGTCTGTCTGTCTGTCTGTCTCTGTCTCTTTCTATTCTTTTTCTTTCTTCCTTTCTTTTTCTTTCTTTTCTCTTCCTTTCTCTTTCCTTCCTTTCTTTTTCTTTCTTCCTTTTTCTTTCTTCCTTTCTTCCTTCCTTCCTTCCTTCCTTCCTTCCTTCCTTCCTTCCTTCCTTCCTTCCTTCCTTCCTTCCTTCCTTCCTTCCTTCCTTCCTTCCTGTCTGTCTGTCTGTCTGTCTGTCTCTGTCTCTTTCTATTCTTTTTCTTTCTTCCTTTCTTTTTCTGTCTTTTGTCTTCCTGTCTGTTTCCTTCCGTTCTTTTTCTTTCTTCGTGTCTCTTTCTTCCTTTCTTCCTGTCTTGCTTGCTTCCTTCCTTCCTTCCTTCCTTCCTTCCTTCCTTCCTTCCTTCCTTCCTTCCTTCCTTCCTTCCTTCCTTTCTTTTTTCTTTCTTTTTTCTTTTTTTTTTTTTGGTTTTTGGGCCACACCCGTTTGACGCTCAGGGGATACTCCTGGCTAAGCGCTCAGAAATTGCCCCTGGCTTGGGGGAACCATATGGGATGCCGGGGGATCGAACCACGGTCCGTTCCTTGGCTAGCGCTTACAAGGCAGACACCTTATCTCTAGCGCCACCTTCCCGGCCCCACTTTCTTTCTTTCTTCCTTCTTTCTTTCTTTCTTTCTTTCTTTCTTTCTTTCTTTCTTTCTTTCTTTCTCTATTTCTTTCTTTCTTTTTCTTTCTTTCTTTCTTTCTTTCTTTCTTTCTTTCTTTCTTCTTTCTTTTTTCATTTCATTTCTTTCTTTCTTTTTCTTTCTTTCTTTGTTTTTTTCTCTTTCTTTCTTTCCTTCTTTCTTTCTTTTTCTTTCTTTCTTTCTTTCTTCCTTTCTTCTTTCTTTCTTTTTCTTTCTTTCTTTCTTCTTTCTTTCTTTCTTTCTTTCTTTCTTTCTTTCTTTCTTTCTTTCTCTTTTCTTTCTTTCTTCTTTTCTTTCTTTCTTTCTTCTTTCTTCTTTCTTTCTTTTCTTTCTTCTTTCTTTCTTTCTTTCTTTCTTTCTTTCTTTCTTTCTTCTCTTTCTTTCTTTCTTCTCTTTCTTTATCTTTCTTTCTTTCTTTCTCTTTCTTTCCTCCTTCCTTCCTTCCTTCCTTCCTAACTTCTTTCTTTCTTTCTTTTCTTTCTTTTCTTTCTTTTTCTTTCTTTTTTCTTTCTTTTCTTTCTTTCTTCTCTTTCTTCTTTCTTTCTTTCTTTCTTTCTTTCTTTTTTACTTCTTTTTCTTTCTTTCTTTCTTTCTTTCTTTCTTTCTTTCTAGTGTTTTTGCTTTTTGGGCCACGTCCAGTGACACACAGGGGTTACTTCTGGCTCTGCATGCAAGGCAAACACATATGGGATGCCTGGGATCAACTGAGGTCCAATCTGGATCAACCCAACCGCATGCAAGGCAAATTACCACTGTGCTATCGCTCCGGCCCCAAGTTTTTCTTTTTCTTTTTCTTTTTTTTTTTTTTTTTTTGTTTTTTTTTTTTTGTTTTTTTGGGTCACACCCGGTGGTGCTCAGGGGTTACTCCTGGCTGTCTGTTCAGAAATAGCTCCTGGCAGGCACGGGGGACCATATGGGACACCAGGATTCAAACCAACCACCTTTGGTCCTGGATCAGCTGCTTGCAAGGCAAACACTGCTGCACTATCTCTCCAGGCCCCCAAGTTTTTCTTTTCTTTTTTTTTTTTTTTTGGTTTTTGGGCCACACCCGGCGGTGCTCAGGGGTTACTCCTGGCTGTCTGCTCAGAAATAGCTCCTGGCAGGCACGGGGGACCATATGGGACACCGGGATTCGAACCAATCACCTTTGGTCCTGGATCAGCTGCTTGCAAGGCAAACACCGCTGTGCTAACTCTCCGGGCCCCCAAGTTTTTCTTTTAATGTGACACCTTGAAATGCTCAGAGATTACTCCTAGCAGGCTTGGAGGACTATATAAAATTCTGGGAATTGAACCTTGGTTGGCTGCATGCAAGGCAAAAATCCTTATCCTCTGTACTGTCACTTCGGCTCCAATAAGGTACCTTTGGTTTTGGTTTTTTGGGCCACACTCAGTGATGTTCAGGGGTTACTCTGACTCTGTTCTCAGAAATTATTTCTGGTGGGACTCGGGGGAATCATATGGGATGCCAGGTATCAAACCAGGATATACCACATGCAAGGCTAATGTCCTACCCTCTTGCTATTGCTCCAGTCCCAAGAAAGTTTTTTTTGACTGGCCATACCTGGCAGTGCTTAGGGACTTATTTCTGTGTTCAAGAATGAGTCCTGGGGGCCAGAGCCGTGTCTCAAACCATAGGGTGCTTGCCTTGAACGTGCTAACCTAGGACAGATGGCAGTTCGATCCCCGGGTGTCCCATATCATCCCCCAAGCCAGGAGCGACTTCTGAGCACATAGCCAGGAGTAACCTCTGAGCATCACCAGGTGTGGCCCAAAAACCAAAGACAAAAAAAAAAAAAAAAAAGTGAGTCCTCAGGGGACTCTACATGGTGCCAAGGATTTGAACCAGGGTCAACTGCATACAAGACAAGTGCTTTAGCCCTTGTACCATCTCTCTGACCCATCTCTATAATTTTGTTGTTATATTTTGGGGTCATACCTGGTGGTTCTCAGGAGCAACACATAGCTCTGTGCTCATGGACTTAGCCTGATGGTGCTCAGAGGCTCACAAGCTGTGCTCTGAGGATTCAAATCTGGGTTGACCATGTGACCGGAAAACATCTTAACCTTTGTACTATCTTCCTGGTCCCATAATTATTTGTTTATTTGGTTTTGGGCCACACCCAGCAGTACTTAGGGTTTACTCCCAGCCCTTCATTCATAATCACTCATGGCAGAGTTCAGGGGATTATATAAATTGAGGGGAGTTGAATAGGGTGGGCTGGGTTGAAGTCAAGTATCTTTACCCCTGCACTGTCTCTTCACTCTGTGCCCCCTGCCCAATATTTTTTATTTTTGGCTTTTTAGGTCAAACCCAGCTGCATTCAGGGATTACTCCTGGCTCTACACTCAGAAATCGCTCCTGGCAGGCTCAGGAAACCATATGGGATGCCGGGATTCGAACCACTGTCTGTCCTGGGTCGGCTGCGTGCAAGGCAAAAGCCCTACCGCTGTGCTATCTTTCCGGCCCCAAGCAATATTTTTTATTTTTCTCTTGTTTTTTGTTTGGCTGATTTTGGTTTGGGCCATTTTCAGCAATCCTCAGAGGTTGCTTCTGGCTCTGCACTCAGGAATTATTTTTGGTCATGTTTGGGAGACCATATGGAACACCAAGGATCGAACGTGGGTCAATCACACACAAGAGCTCTTCTTGCTGTTCTATTGCTTTAGTCCTCTCACCCAATACCTTTTTTTTTGGGGGGGGGCTACATCTGGCGATGATCAGGAGTTACCCCTGACTTTGCGCTCAGGAATTACTCTTCGCAGTCTTAGGGAATCATATGGTATGTTGAGGATCAAACCAGATCATTGGATGCGTGCAAGGCAAGAGCCATCTCCACCCCTTGCCCAATATCTTTAAAATAAGAACCTTTTCATTATCTGACACTTTTTGGAGGAGGGGCACATGCCGTGGCACTCAGGAGTGACTCCTGGCTCTGTGCTCAGAAATCACTCATGGCAGGCTTGGACCATATGGGACCATATGGGATGTTGGGGATCGAACCTGTCATCCCACCCCCAGCTGTTGTTCTTTTTTTTTTTTTTTTTTAGTTTTTGGGTCACACCCGGCAGTGCTCAGGGGTTACTCCTGGCTGTCTGCTCAGAAATAGCTCCTGGCAGGCACGGAGGACCATATGGGACACCGGGATTCGAACCAACCACCTTTGGTCCTGGATCAGCTGCTTGCAAGGCAAACGCCGCTGTGCTATCTCTCTGGGCCCAGCTGTTGTTCTTGACATCAATTTAACATCAGGTTGCAGTATCAGAGTCAGGCATATGTGACTCCTGGCTATTGCTATAATCCTAGCAATGAAAGTGAGATAAGCGGGGCTGGAGAGATAGCATGGAGGTAGGGCGTTTGCCTTTCATGCAGAAGGATGGTGGTTTGAATCCTGGCATCCCATATGGTCCCCCGAGCCTGCCAGGAGCGATTTCTGAGTGCAGAGCCAGGAGTAACCCCTAAGCGCTGCCGGGTGTGACCCAAAAACCAGAAAAAAAAAAAAAGAGATGAGCAAAGTGCAGGAAAAATAATCAGTGCTGATGTTGGGGGACTGTCGCTTAGTTGTAGAGCATATGTGAGGTCTTGTGCTAGGTCCCCAATACCACTTGCAACTCAGCCCCTAGCACTACTGGGAGTGGCCCTGAGCTCCAGAAGGTATGCTCTCAGGCCCCTAAACGCCAACATCATAAAATATATAGTTGCTTCGGGCAACGAGAACAGCCTTAGACAATGGAGATAGGAAGATGAACTTCAAATATCCTGTAAGTCAGGACATTTATTTATTTATTTGTTTATTTATTTATTTATTTATTGTTGTCTTGTGCCTCACCAGTGGCACTCAGAGATCACTGTTGGCAGGACTCAGGGGACCATATGAAGTGCCAGGAATCAAACCTGAGTTGGCTGTATCCTACCCTCTGTAGTATCACTGCAGCTTTCCTGTTTTTGCTCCAAAAAGACTTTTAAGCAATCTTAAACAGGACAGAACATACTGCGTTCGGGTGAAGTGAGCTGTGATATATCTAGAGGCTTTATGGCAAGTCTGTTCTTGTGGTGCTTCTGTGTGACAGTGGTTTTCTTTCTTTCTTTTTTTTTTAGTTTTTGGGGCCACATCCAGTGGTGTTCAAGGGTTATTGCTGGCTCTGTGCTCAGAAATCACTCCTGGCAGGCTTGGGGGACCATGTGGGATGCTGGGGATAGAACCTGGGGTCGGCCACATGGTGGGCAAATGTCCTACCTGCCATGCTATTGCTCTGGTCCTCGGTCTTCTTCTTCTTCTTCTTCTTCTTCTTCTCTTCTTTCTTCTTCTTCTTCTTCTTCTTCTTCTTCTTCTTCTTCTTCTTCTTCTTCTTCTTCTTCTTCTTCTTCTTCTTCTTCTTCTTCTTCTTCTTCTTCTTCTTCTTCTTCTTCTTCTTCTTCTTTCTTCTTCTTTTCCTTTTTTTTTTTTTTTTTTTTTTTTTTTTTTTTTTTTTTTTTGGTTTTTGGGCCACACCCTGTGACGCTCAGGGGTTACTCCTGGCTATGCGCTCAGAAGTTGCTCCTGGCTTCTTGGGGGACCATATGGGACGCCGGGGGATCGAACCGAGGTCCGTCCTAGGCTAGCGCAGGTAAGGCAGGCACCTTACCTTTAGCGCCACCGCCCGGCCCCTTCTTCTTCCTTCTTCTTCTTCTTCTTCTTCCTCTTCTTCTTCCTCTTCCTCTACCTCTTCCTCTTCTTCTTCCTTCTTCTTCTTCTTCTTCTTCTTCTTCTTCTTCTTCTTCTTCTTCTTCTTCTTTCTTCCTCCTCCTCCTCCTCCTCCTCCTCCTCCTTCTTCTTCTTCTTCTTCTTCTTCTTCTTCTTCTTTTTTTTTTCTTTTCGGTTTTTGGGCCATACCTGGTGATGCTCAGGGGTTACTCCTGGCTATGCACTCAAAAATCGCTCCTGGCTTGGGGGACCATATGGGACTTAGGGAGATGGAACTGCGATCCATCCTAGGCTAGCGTGCGCAAGTCAGATGCCTTACCGCTTGCGCCACTGCCCTGGTCCTCCTTTTCTTATTATTTGGTAGAAAGGAGCTGTTTTTGTCCAGATATGTTTGTCTTCTTGTTATAACTACCGTCTGAGAATTTTATTATATATATACATATACATATACATATATATATTTGCTGTTGCTTTATTTTGTTGCCATATTCTGCAGTGCTCCAGGCTTTCTCCTTGCTCTGCTCAGGAATCTCTCCTGGTGAAACAAGGGTGACAGTATGGGATTCCAGGGATCAAATATGATTGGCTACATGCAAGCAAGTGCCTTACCCACTGCACCATCTCTCCAGCCCCTCCATGCGAAGATTAAATTAAGGAATCATGTGGCTGGTACAGGGTAAATGCTCAAATATGGATGAGCAGATGAATTTTTTCTATATCCTTACCTATAATTTTTCTCATCTTATAAAATTGTAACTGAGGTGGGAGAGAGAATACAATAGGTAAGGCACTTGCCTTGTACACAGCTGACCAAGTATGGTCCCCAAAAAGTAGGTTAATCAGGGGCTGGAGTGGTGGCACAAGCGGTAGGGCGTTTGCCTTGCACAGTCTGACCTAGGACAGACGGTGGGTAGATCCCCCGGCGTCCCATCTGGTACCCCAAGCCAGGAGAGATTTCTGAGTGCATAGCCAGGAGTAACCCCTGAGCATCACTGGGTGTGGCCCAAAAATAAAAAAATAAAAAAAAGTAGGTACATCAGCACTGTTAAAGGATTGCTGGAAGGCTGTAAGCAGCCTGCAGCCTGCAGAGATCAGGGAAGGGCCAAGCTGTTAGCTCTCTGGGGCCAGGCCTGTCCTTGTATAGTAGCTCATTTGTCTGGGAGGGTCCTCCAAGGCCTACAGAGGAAAGAGGAAGCCCAGACTCCCACGTTCTCACTGTGGGAGAGACATTCTTCAATTCACGTGATAGGCATGACAGTCGTAGTATTAGACAGTTGCAGGAATCCAGCCAGATTTAGGCGCACTAACCACTTTGCGAGGCAAGAAAGGGGCTGTTATGGGGATGGAGCGGTGGCACAAGTGGTAGGGCATTTGCCTTGCACATGCTAACCTAGGACAGATTGTAGTTCGATCCCCCGGTGGCCCATATAGTCCCCCAAGCTGGGAGCGATTTCTGAGCGCCTAGCCAGGAGTAACCCCTGAGCATCACCAGGTGTGGCCCAAAAAAGCAAAAAAAGACAAGAAAGGGGGTGTTGACAAAGAATCCCAAAGATAAGGGAAAATCACCTAGAAGTAGGACCCTAGTGCATATGATAGCAACTGAGAAAGACCATGACAATGACAATATGGACCCAAACCCTGAGACCCAAAAATCTGACCCAGTAACAGAATAAATCAATGATTTATTTACATTTACATTTGTCCTGGAAACCCAGGGCAGGCATGAGGCCAGGGACCATCTGCCCTTTCTCTCTTCTCTTTCCCAACCACCTTCTCACCTCCCTTTTCACATTCTCTTTCCTTTCCTCCTGATTTCCTCTCTCCCCTCCTTCCTTCCCTTCTTTTTATCTTTCCTTTCTCTGCATTTCCCCACCTTTTCTCCATCTACACACCACCACACCCAACACTCCTTGTCCCCTGTCCCAGTCCTTGGTTCTCCAGCCTCCCTCAGGTCAAGTCTCCAGATTTGGGGTCAGGAGGCGCACAGAGGCCATCAAACCATGGAACACTTGCTGCTGTTCTTCCTGTCACAAGTTTTCAGCTCAGTGTTGGAAGATTTGTTATTTCCCTGGAGGAAGAAGAACAGAGGTGAGAAAGAGGTATGGGTGTGTGAGGCTATAAACTGAGGGGACTCATCCTCAGAAGATACCCCAGCATTCTTTTTTTTTGTTTGTTTTTGGTTTTTGGGTCACACAGGCAGTGCTCAGGGGTTACTCCTGGCTCCATGCTCAGGCAGGCTCGGGGGACCACATGGGATGCCAGGATTTGAACCAATGACCTTCTGCATGAAAGGCAAACGCCTTACCTCCATGCTATCTCTCCGGCCCCAAGACACCTCAGCATTCTGCCCCTCAGTCCACTCACACAGACTGGGAACCGTAAAAGGCACTCACCGACCGCCGGCTGACAGATTTAAGCAGGATGTCCCGGGCCAGAGATCTAAAGGCCTGGTAAGGGAAAGGGGAAGAAATACAGGTTAGAATACAGATTAGAAGGAATGCAGAGAAGGCCCCTCTCTCTTTCAGGCACCATTGTGGTGGGGCAGGGACTGCTCACCTCATCCACGTTCATACTGGACTTGGCACTTGTCTCGAAAAAACGAATTCCGTACTCCTGAGCCAACTGTAGGGGAGGGTGGAGGAAGCAAAGTTGGCTCAAGGGCTTTGTTTTGGGTTTTGGGCCACATCTGGAGGTGCTCAGGGGTTATTCCTGGCTCTGTGCTCAGAAATCGCTTCTGGCAGGTTCGGGGGACCATATGGGATGCCGGGGATCGAACCTGGGTTTCTTCCGGGTTGGCTGCATGTAGGGCAATCCCTCACTGCTGTGCTCTCACTCCGTCCTGACTCAAGGACTTTCTATGTCCTAACCCTCTCAAACCCTGTAGCCCAGCTCTAGGGTGCTACTCAGTCTGCCCGCACCTTATCAGCCTTCTCCTTCTGCACCTTCCTCTTGCCTTCCATGTCACACTTGTTCCCCAACAAGAGACGCTCCACTCCAGCTGATGCATTCTAGAGGCAGAAAAATAAGAGAAGTGACCCTTGGTCCTGCTCATCCTCCAGGCCCTGCCCCACCCCCCCTCTTTTCAGGGTGTGTGTGTCTTCACCTCTTTGATGCTCTTCATCCAGTTCTGAATATTCTCAAAGGATTTCTCGTCTGTGATGTCATATACGAGGATGATGCCCTGGAGGATGGTGGGATTTAGGGACACAGTCTTGAATCATATTTCTTTTTTTTTTTTTTTGGGGGGGGACCCACATCCAATGATGCTCAGGTGTTACTCCTGACTATGCGCTCAGAAATCACTCCTGGCTTGGGGGACCATATGGGACTCTGGCAGATCAAACTGCAGTCTGTCCTAGGTTAGGGCATGCAAGGCAGATGCCCTACCGCTTGCACCACTGCTCCGATCCCTGAATCATGTTTCCTTTGTGTGTGTGTGTGTGTGTGTGTGTGTGTGTGTGTGTGTGTGGTTTTGGGTCACACTCAGCAGCACTCAGGGAATTGCTCCTGACAGGCTCGGGGGACCATATGGGATGTCGGGATTCGAACCACTATCCTTCTGCATGAAAGCAAACGCCCTACCTCCATGCTATCTCTCTAGCCCTGAATCATGTTTCTTTTTGTCTGGCTCCCCTCTACCTTTTTTTTTTTTTTTTTTTTGTGGTTTTTGGGTCACACTCGGCAGTGCTCAGGGGTTATTCCTGGCTCCAGGCTCAGAAATTGCTCCTGGCAGGCACGGGGGACCATATGGGATGCCAGGATTCGAACCAATGACCTTGACCTTCTGCATGAAAGGCAAACGCCTTACCTCCATGCTATCTCTCCGGCCCCTCCCCTCTACCTTCTAAGGAACTCTACAAGGTCTACCTTCTGGCAATCACTAAGCTGAGGGGCTCTCTGCAACCCTCCAGTCGAACCCTCATTTCCCGAGTCCTGGTACCCATAAACCAACGTTCTACTGCCTTATCTCCTTAGCCCGAGTCCAAACCCATACTCCGTACCATGGCTCCTCGATAATAGGCAGTAGTTATTGTCTTGAATCGTTCTTGGCCAGCTGTGTCCCTGAAGAGACAGAACATTTTGTTTCGTTTTGTTTTCCCTTTTTTTTTGGTTTATAGGTCAAACCCATTGGCATTCAGGGTTTACTCCTGGCTCTGCACTCAGAAATCGCTCTGTGTGTAGGGGATTGCTCCCGGCAGGCACAGGGGACCATATGGGATGCCAGGATTCAAACTGCCATCCATCCTAGGTCGGCTGCATGCATGGCAAACGCCCTACCACTGTGCTATCTCTCTGGCCCCTTGTTTTCCATTTTTATATTGGGGCTACATCTGGTGGTGCTCAGGGGATACTCCTAATTCTGCAGGCTTGGAGGACCTCATGCGATGTTGGAGACTGAACCTGGGTCAGCTGCATACAAGGCAATGACCTACCTGCTGTGATATTGCTCTGGCCCTGATAGACATTTTAGGGGGTGGGAGCTGGAGCCATAGTATAACAGGTAGAGTGTGTGCCTGCCTTGCATAAGGCAGGGCCAGGTTTGATCACTGGCATGTCAAACGGTCCCCCAAGTCCAGCCAGAAATGATCCCTGAGCACAGAGTCAGGAGTATGCTCTGAGTACAGCTCCGTGAATTGAAGAAAGAGCTTTCCAAAAATAATCCCTTCTCCCTGCACACAGACACGTAAATAGGAGGAAGTCAGCCTCTGCAAGGGTGGAGCTAAGAGAAATGTAATCAACAGTGGTAAAGGGGGAAAGGATGAAAGACCTTGGGGTTAGTACTGAGTCAGGGGCCCGGAGAGATAGCACAGCGGCATTTGCCTTGCAAGCAGCCGATCCAGGACCAAAGGTGGTTGGTTCGAATCCCGGTGTCCCATGTGGTCCCCCGTGCCTGCCAGGAGCTATTTCTGAGCAGACGGCCAGGAGTAACCCCTGAGCACTGCCGGGTGTAGCCCAAAAACCAAAAAGAAAAAAAAAAGTACTGCGTCAGGGAGTTGAAGCAATAGTACAGCAGGGAGGGTGTTTGCCTTGCACAAAACCAACCAGGGTTTGAGCTCTGTCACCCATATGGTCCCCAGAGATCGCCAAGAGTGATCCCTGAGTGCAGAGACAGGTGTAACCCCGAACATTACTGGATGTGGCCCCTACCAAAAAAATATTTAAAAATATTGAGAGATGGGGCCGGAGAAATAGCATAAAGGTAAGGCGTTTGCCTTTCATGCAGAGGTCATAGGTTTGAATCCCGGTGTCCCATATGGCCTCCCGTGCCTGCCAGGAGCAATTTCTGAGCCTGGAGCCAGGAATAACCCCTGAGCACTGCCGGGTGTGACCCAAAAACCACACACAAAAAAAAATTGAGGGCCCGGAGAGATAGCACAGCGGCGTTTGCCTTGCAAGCAGCTGATCCAGGACCAAAGGTGGTTGGTTTGAATCCCGGTGTCCCATATGGTCCCCCGTGCCTGCCAGGAGCTATTTCTGAGCAGACAGCCAGGAGTAACCCCTGAGCACCGCTGGGTGTGGCCCAAAAATAAAAAAAAAATTGAGAGATAATGTAGGAAGAAATAGCTCTCTTTTATTAACTACATGGTTATTCTGCACCAAGAATTGTGCATATATCTTTTGTTTGTTTGTTTTTGGGGGCCATACATCTGTTTTTTGTTTTTTTTTTGGGCCACACCCGTTTGACACTCAGGAGTTACTCCTGGCTATGTGCTCAGAAATCGCTTTTGGGGGCCGGGCGGTGGCGCTGGAGGTAAGGTGCCTGCCTTGCCTGCGCTAGCCTAGGACGGACCGCGGTTCGATCCCCCGGCGTCCCATATAGTCCCCCAAGAAGCCAGGAGCAACTTCTGAGCGCATAGCCAGGAGTAACCCCTGAGCGTCACAGGGTGTGGCCCAAAAACCAAAAAAAAAAAAAAAAGAAATCGCTTTTGGCTTGGGGGGACCATATGGGACGCCGGGGGATCGAACCTCGGTCCTTCCGTGGCTAGCGCTTGCAAGGCAGACACCTTACCTCTAGCGCCACCTTCCCGGCCCCAATTATTTTTTTTGGCCCATCTGTTTTTTGTTTAAATATAGCACAAGTATATATAACATATGTCATTATAACATAATACATAATATAATACATATAACATATATACATATATACATATAACATTATAACATTTATAAGTCATCATTCCTTGGCTAGTGCTTGCAAGGCAGACACCTTACCTCTAGCACCTCACCAGCCCGGCAAATATATATTTTGTGGGGCTGGTTTTGGATCACACCTGGCAGTGCCCAAGGTTTACTCGTGTCTTTACACTTAGAGGATCACTCCTGGCAGTCCTTGGGGGATTATCTGGGGCTGGGAATCAAAACTGGGTCAGTTGTTTGCACAGTAAGAACCTCACTCACTATCTTTTCTTCAGCTTACAACATCTTACAGCCATCATTTTACCTGATCTATTTTTTTTTTTGGGCCACACCCGTTTGACGCTCAGGGGTTACTCCTGGCTATGCGCTCAGAAATCGCCCCTGGCTTGGGGGGACCATATGGGACGCCGGGGGATTGAACCGCGGTCCGTTCCTTGGCTAGCGCTTGTAAGGCAGACACCTTACCTCTAGCGCCACCTTCCCGGGCCTTACCTGATCTATTTTATGAGTTTCAATATTCCTTTTTGTTGAGGCTGGAGTAGTGGTGCAGGCGGTAGGGCATCTGCCTTGCACGCGCTAACCTAGAATGGACTGTGGTTCAATCCCCTGGTGTCCTAAATGGTTCCCCTGGCCAGGAGCAATTTGTGAGCGCAGAGCCAGGAATAACCTCTGAGCGTCACAGCGGGTGGCCCAAAAACCAAAAAAAATTCTTTGTTGTTGTTGTTGCTTGTTTGTTTTATGGCTACACTGGGCAATGCTCATAGGTTACTCCTAATTCTGTACTCACAAATTACTCCTGGTGGGCTTGGGATGACGGGGATCAAATCTGGGTCAGCTATGTGCAAGGCAAGTGCCATACCTGTGCTATCACTCTGGCCCTTATTTTGATATTCCTATTTTGTGTTTGTTTGTTTAATTGGTTTTGGTTTGGGGGCTACACCACGCTGTGCTCTGGGCTTACTCCTGACATTCTGTTCAGAGATCACTCCTGGTGTGGCTCAGGGGACCACAGAGGGTCCTGGGATTGAATCCAGACCAGCTGAATGCAAGACAAGTCCTGAACGTGGGGTCCTGTATCTCCAGCCCCACTAATGTTTCTATTTTAGAAACAAGAAAATAAATTTGGAGAGGCTATGAAGGCTTCATGGCAGGTACTTAACAGCAAGAATTCTAGCCACAGTCTACATTTTCTCCAGGCAATATAAATGTCTCTGAGAAGCCTCCTCACACTGCCACTCCTTTAGGGCTCCAGCTTTCCAGAATGATCAAACCGAACCTCTACACTTGGCCCTGCAGAATTTCAATAATTCAGAGATAGACTTGGAGACTTGATTTTTACACCTGGTGGTGCTCAGGGCCCATTCACGGCTCCATGCCCGGGAATCACTCCTTCTGAAGGTAATTAGAGGGCCATGTGGGGTGCTGGGGAGCAAACCCAGGTTGGCCATGTGCAAACAGAGCCTTGCTTGCTGTAGTATCTCTCTAGCCCATTAGACTTCATTCTTTTTGGACCTGTAGCATAACCATGCAAGGCAGGAACCCTATTCACCATGCTATCTTTTTCGTTTTTTGTTTTTTTTTTTTGAGGCCACGCCCAGAGATACTCAAGGGTCACCCCGGCTCTTCACTTAGAAATTATTCCTTGGGGGGGCCGAAGAGTTAGCTGGAGGTAGGGCGTTTGCCCTGCATGCAGAAGGACGGTGGTTCGAATCCCGGCATTCCATATGGTTCCCTTAGTCTGCCAGGAGTGATTTCTGAGCATAGAGCCAGGAGGAACCCCTGAGCGCTGCCGGGTGAGACCCCCTTCCCCCAAAAAAGAAATTACTTCTTGGGCCAGAGAAATAGCACACCCGTAGGGCATTTGCCTTGCATGCAGCTAATCCAGGACTAACAGTGGTTCAATTCTCCGCATCCCATGTGATCCCTGTAACTGCCAGGAGTGACTTCTGAGCACAGAGACAGGAGTAACCCCTGAGTGCCGCTGAGTGTGACCCCAAAAAACAAAAACATAAAATTACTCCTGGAAGGCTCGGGGACCATATGGGATGCTGGGGATCGAACTGAGTTGACTATGTGCAAGGCAAATGCCATACTGCTGTGATATCACTCTGCCCCACTCCACAGTGCTATCTTTCGGGTCCCTAGACTTAATTCTTTTTTTATTTGTTTTCGGTCACATCCAGTGGTGACAGGCTTGGGGGACCAATATGGGATGCCAGGAGTAGAACCATCATCTCCGGGCCCAGAGAGATAGCACAGTGGCGTTTGCCTTGCAAACAGCCAATCCAGGACCAAAGGTGGTTGGTTCGAGCCTGCCAGGAGCTATTTCTGAACAGACAGCCAGGAGTAACACCTGAGCACCACCGGGTTGTGGGCCCCCCCCCCCAAAAAAAAAAAAGAACCATCATCTTCTGGGTTGGCCAAGGCAAACACCCTACTGCTGTGCTATTTTTCCAGCCCCTTAATCCATTTTTTTTTTTTTTTGCCTTGGTTTGTGGACCACAAGCCAGGGATTGCTCAGGGATTACTCTTGGCTCTGCTCTCAGGAATCACTCCTGTTTGGGGGGACCATATGGGATGATGGAGATTGAACCTGGGTCAGCCACTTGCAAGGCAAATACCTTACACGCTGTACTATCTCTTTGGCTCCAAGATTTTGTTCTTTTTTTGGGGGGTGGGGGCACACCTGGGAGTGCTCAGGGGTTACTCCTGGCTCTGCTCTCAGAAATAATTCCTGGGCCCGGAGAGATAGCACAGCTGCGTTTGCCTTGCAAGCAGCCGAACCAGAACCAAAGGTGGTTGGTTCGAATCCCGGTGTCCCATATGGTCCTCCGTGCCTGCCCTGAGCAATGCCGGGTGTGGCCCAAAAACCAAAAAAAGAAAAAAAAAAGAATTCCTGACAGGCTCAGGGGACCATATGGGATGCTGGGGGATCGAACCCAGGTAGATAGATCTTAGGTCAGCTGTATGTATGGCAACACTCTACCACTCTACCTCTGTACTACATACTCCCGCCCCCAGATTTAGTTAATTCTTGGTGTTCTTTTTGAATTGAACCTAGATCCATTCTGGGTCAGTCGCATGCAAGGCAAATGCCCTACTGCTGTGCTATCTCTCTGGCCCCTAGATTTTTTTTGTTTGCTTTTTGTTTTGGGGGCCACACCTGATGACGCTCAGGGATTCTCCTGGCTATGCACTCAGAAATTGCTCCTGGCTCGGTGGACCATATGGGACGAAGAGGATCGAACCGAGGTTCATCCTGGGTCAGCCTTGTGCAAGGCAAACACCATACCACTGTGCTATCACTCTGGCTCCTTAAGCACAAATCTTTTTGTTTTTTGTTTTTTGTTTTGGGGCCACACCCGGCGGTGCTCAGGGGTTACTCCTGGCTGTCTGCTCAGAAATAGCTCCTGGCAGGCATGGGGGACCATATGGGACACCGGGATTCGAACCAACCACCTTTGGTCCTGGATCGGCTGCTTGCAAGGCAAACACCGCTGTGCTATCTCTCCAGGCCCTAAGCACAAATCTTTAACTCTGCAGGATCAGAGATAGTTCAAGGGCTAAAATACAGGCTTTACATGCAAAAAGTCCACGTTAAATTCCTAGCACCAGGGCCGAAGAGATAACATGGAGGTAAGGCGTTTGCCTTGATACAGAATGATGGTGGTTCGAATCCCGGCATCCCATATGGTCTCCAGAGCCTGCCAGGAGCGATTTCTGAGCCTAAAGCCAGGAGTAACCCCTGAGCACTGCTGGGTGTGACCCCCTCAAAAAAAAATTCCTAGCACTCACAAGGACACAGATCACTACTAGGACTGATCCATAAGCACCAAGTCAGGAGGATTCCTGAGCATGACTGGGTGTGATTTAAACATACTCCCACCTGCCCTCCCCAAATAAGTCTTAATTCTTTGCTATTCAATTGTTAAGAGACTGTAAACACTTGTCAAATTTAGGGGACACTCTGGAACCAAAAGAAGCAACAGAGTTACCAATAAGCAGAGAGGAAGGGCAGGAGAGATTCTACTGGGGGTTGGGTGCTGGCGGAAGCGGGTTCCACCCTGAACTACTATCTCTACAGGCCTGGCTCTTCACACTTTTAATTTGGCTCTTCTGTGTGCCAGGCGGCCGCTCCAGGAGTCAGGACTCTGCTCCTAGCCTCTGTCAGTGCGTGCCCTGTGTGGCTCTCAAAATAAATTTCAATCGTGGTTTTGGCGAGATTTGGCCAAAAAATTTGAAAAAAAAAAAAGGTTGCCGACCACTGGCCTAGAACATAAACTGGCATGCTTGAGCCCTAGACTGAAGCACGGGTTTTCTGGAGAATCAATGAGAAAGGTCCAGCACAGAGCCAGGATTAGCCTTTGAGCATTGCCAGGTATGGGACCCCGGTTGGAGGGAAAGAAGGAGGAAGGAAAGAGAAAGGGGGGGAAAATGGGAAATGGGAAGGAAGGAAGGAGAAAGGAGAGAAAGGAGAGAAGGAAGGGAGGAAGGGAGGGAGGAAGGAAGGAAGAAGGAAGGAAGGAAGGAAGGAAGGAAGGAAGGAAGGAAGGAAGGAAGGAAGGAAGGAAGGAAGGAAGGAAGGAAGGAAGGAGAAAAAAGGAAGGGAGTGAGGGAAGGATAAGGCAAAAGCTAAAATGAAGCAAAACACAATGATAGGCATTAACAGAGCTGGAGTGTTAGTACAGCAGGTAGAGCGCTTGCCTTCCACACAGCTGATTGATGTTCGATCCCTAGCATCCCATATGATCCCCAGAGCCCTCTCCCCAGAAGTGATTCCTGAGTGCAGAGTCAGGAGTAAGCCCTGAGCACTGCCAGGTGTGTCCTCCCTCCATAAAAAAGGAACTAGCAGAGGTACACAAGGCAATTTGGTTAGGGCCGAATTCACTCACCAGACTTGCAGTTTGATCTTCTTTCCCTCTATATCCACAGTGCGGATCTTGAAATCAATTCCTAGGGGGAGAAGTGTGTTTGTTGAGGTTGAAGCAAGTATGTGTGTGAAAGTGTGCAGAGAAGAAGCACAAACCGGCTCAGCAGCAGTGACAGAAACTCTTCAGGGGAGGCATTGGGGTTGGCCTTGGGTAGGCACTGGGCGGTGTTGGCCAGGTGTAAAAGCACTTTACTTTTCCTCCGATTACTTGTCTCTGTTTCCACTTAGACCCCTCTCCTTGGAGGGGCAGGAAGGCAGAGTGATGCCAATTTTGCCTCCTGCTGTCAGGTACCCTTTTTCTTTGCACTCCCTCCACCCACTCTCTGGCCCTGTAGATACAGTGGTCCTCAAACTACCGGGCCAGATATTGTATTAGTTCCCGTTTTGTTTCTTTACTTCAAAATAAGACATATGCAGTATGCATAGGAATTTGTTCACAATTTTTGTTTTTACTATAACCAGGCCCTCCAGCGGTCTGAGGGACAGTGAACTGGCCCCCTGTTTAAAAAGTTTGAGGACTACTGCAGGATTGGACTGACAGAAGCCTCTGAGAGTAGAGCTATCAGGCTGGGCACCAGGCACGTATGTATGAGGCAAAACTGAGATCCCTCCCGACCCTGCGTTCAGGAAAAGGGCATTTTCCTTTGTCCTTGCAACCAGGAATGTCTGAGACGCTCCTGGTCCTACTTCCTAGATCAGAGGAGAGGAAAAGGGATGAGTGGGGAGGAGGGGAGACAATGCTTCTAGTGGAAGTCTGGGCACCTCCCCAGCTTACTGACTCACCAGGCTGACTCAGAGACCCCAAAAGTCCCCCTCACTCCCACCTCCCCTTAGGCTGCCTGCAGCGATGGCCAGCGCCTTGGGCAGCTCCAGCAGACCAGGCCACTCTGCTCCCGTCCCTCATTCCCTGTTGAGAAGTCAGAAAGCGGAGCTGGAGAGGTTTAGAAGTGGGGGTGTAGGGGTGGCTGAACTTCTTGGGAAGAGAAGGGCAAGAAAAGCTAGAGACAGATGCTGGGAGGCTTGGAGGGAGGCAGGACAAGGGAAAGGCGTAGAGAGGATGGGGAAACCTATGAGGGGGGATCAGAGGAGATAAGCCAGGAGGGGATCTGCATGGGGTTATTTTGGGGACTGCAGGGATCATATTGGAGACCTGAGTACCAACCTAGACACCCATGGATTCTGGAATGGGTCTGGGATAGGAATTCAACGCTGGGCTTTGGAAGTCACTCTCCTAGGGTGGGCTGAAAAGTGGGGCCAGTGGCTCCGGGACTCTTAGGGCAAAGTGGGGGGCTCACCTATGGTGGAGATGTAAGTACTGTTGAAGTTGTCCTCTGCAAAGCGGATGATCAGACACGTCTTGCCCACGCCCGAGTCCCCGATGAGCAGCAGCTTGAAGAGGTGGTCGTAGGCTTTGGCCATGGCGGAGTCTGGGGGAGCCGGGGGAGGGGAGGCGGGCCAGGAAGGACTTTTCCTGCCTCTCCGCGGGCTCCGGGAAGAGGCGGCGGCCGGCCTGCGCCCCACCCCCGGCCCGCCCCCCGGCTTCCAGGCCGACCGCTTGCTGTCCAGGCTGGGACAGACAGCCCAGGGAAGGACCTGACTTGCAGGGTGTGGGTGGAGATGGAACTCAGCCAGCCCTGCCAAGTCCGGGGGGGGGGCAGGAGATTTTTTTGGTTATTGTTTTTATTTTGCTTTGTTTTGGGGCCACACTCAGGGGTTATCCTAGCTCTGAGTTCAGAAATCGCTCCTGGCTTGTGGAGGGGGGGACCCAATGGGACACCGGCGGGGATCGAACCCACGTCCATCCTAGTTTAGCTGCATGCAAGGCAGACGCCCTCCTGCTTGCACCACCGCTCTGGCCCCGGGACGTGGTTTTTCCAACTTGGAGCCCCACGCGGGCCGTTGGATGCCGCCGAGTGGGTCGTGCGCGCCCCCTGGCGTCAGAGCGCGGGATGACGCGACACATCCCGGGACTCGTCCGCTCTCCCGGAGGAGGCCTGGATCGTCCCCAGGAGCCTCCAGGCTTGGGGCGGCCCTTGCACGCGTGGCCTTGGTCTTCCCCGGAGCTCCGGCGTGGGAGGAAGCGCTGTGGAAGCTTATCTTGCTCGTGGGAGTGCAGAGTCGGCCTTGGATTAAGCGACTGCGTTGCAATGCTCTGCTCTATCTAGGACAGTTCCTGTCCCTTTATTTCCTTTTTGCTTTCTTTTTTGGGGGGTGGGCCACAACCGGTGACACTCAGGGGTGACTCCTGGCTATGCATTCAGAAATTGCTTCTGGCTTGGGGAATCATATGGGACGCCGGGGAATCGAACCCAGGTTCATCCTAGGTTAGCGCGTGCAAGGCAGATGCCCTACCGCTTATGTCATCACTCCAGGCCCCCTGTTCCTTCATTTTTGTCCCTTCCTAGAACACAACAGCGGCTTCACTTTCTCATATCCATTCTCTCCTCCCCCTACGTCTCCACTTGCATTGGAAACCTTAAGCTTTCTTTATTTCTCTTCACTGGCCAAACCAGCTCTTCAATTTTCAGGGATTGTGCTGATTAAAAAGAAGAAAAGAAAAGAAAAGAAAAGAAAAATCCTGTTTTTCCTTTTCATTGTTTTTATTTGCCAGCGCTGAGGCATTTGCCCAGCAAAGCGTGTGCTTTATTTTTATTTTTATTTTTTTTGGTTTTTGGGCCACACCTGGCAGTGCTCAGGGGTTACTCCTGGCTGTCTGCTCAGAAATAGCTCCTGGCAGGCACGGGGGACCATATGGGACACCGGGATTCGAACCAACCACCTTTGGTCCTGGATCGGCTGCTTGCAAGGCAAACGCCGCTCTGCTATCTCTCCGGGCCCAAAGCTTGTGCTTTATGCTTGAACCACATCCTTGGTCCTGGCTGTTTGCCCCCTCAACGGAATTCCTTGCTTCCACCTCTAATCTGTTTTACACTGGTGTACCTACTGTTTCTGAGAACCACATTGATGGTACCCTCAACTCTCAAAACTTGGGCAATAACGCTTCCTCCTCAATTATGGCAAGCTAGGCCTGGCCTTGGGTTTTGAACTTATCAAACTTTCTTCAGCCTGGAATGTTCCTCCCACCAGCAAGAAGCTGCTTGGTTAACAGTTTTTCTTTTTCTTTTTTCTTTTTTTTTTTTTTTTTTGAGGGGGTCACACCCGGCTTTTGCTCAGGGGTTACTCCTGGCTCTACGCTCAGAAATCGCCCCCGGCAGGCTCAGGGGACCATATGGGATGCTGGGGTTCAAACCACTGTCCTTCTGCATGGAAGGCAAACGCCTAGCCTCCATGCCCCCCAGTTAACAGTTTTTCATATTTCAGCAAAAGATGACACTTTTTGGGGCTTTTTGATGGGTTTTTTTTTTTTTTGGTTTGTTTTTGGGCCACACCCGGCGGTGCTCAGTGGATACTCCTCGCTGTCTGCTGAGAA
Organism: Suncus etruscus; assembly: GCF_024139225.1. NCBI lineage: Eukaryota > Metazoa > Chordata > Mammalia > Eulipotyphla > Soricidae > Suncus > Suncus etruscus. Next base: position 36,095,319 of record NC_064857.1, read on the forward strand.
ATAGCTCCTGGCAGGCACGGGGGACCATATGGGACACAGGGATTCGAACCAACCACCTTCGGTCCTGGATTGGCTGCTTGCAAGGCAAACACTGCTGTGCTATCTCTCCAGGCCCAATGTTTTGTTTTATTGAGGACCACAGGTAGTAGTGCTCAGGACTTACTCCTAGCTCCGTACTTTGGGATCACTCTTGGCAGTTCTGGGGGACTGTATGGGGTGCCAGGGATCAAACCAAGGTAGCATGTACAAAGCAAGCACCTTACCTACTATCCCATCGGACTCACACTTTCTTACTTCTTTCTGTAAGGGAGTTTTTTTTTTGTTGTTGTTATTACTATTGTTGTGTTTTATTTTTGGGGTCACACCGTGTCAATACTTAGGAGTTATTCCTGGCAATGCTCAGGGAACCATATGGGAGGCCAGAGATCAACCAAAGTCAGCCATGCATATGCCCAATCCTCTGTATTATATCTCTTCAGCCACTTCTTTTTTTTGTTTTTGTTTTTGTATTGTTTTTTGATTTTTGGGTCACGCCTGGCAGCACTCAGGGGTTACTCCTGGCTCCATGCTCAGAAATCACTTCTGGCAGGCTCAGGGAACCATATGGGATGCTGGAATTTGAACCAATGACCTTCTGCATGTAAGACAAATGCCTTACCGCCATGCTATCTCTCTGGCTCCTCCAGCCATTTCCTTAGAGGTTTTTCTGGTCCATAAATATTGTAACTGGGGGGCCGTAAAGATAGCATCGAGGAAAGGCATTTGTCTTTCATGCAGAAGGTCATTGGTTCGAATCCTGGCATCCCATATGTCCCCCAAGTCTGCCAGGAGCGATTTCTGAGCCTGGAGCCAGGCGTAACCCCTGAGCACTGCCGGGTGTGACCCAAAAACCAAATATATACATATATATATATATATATATATACACATTGTAACTGGAACCAGTTCTTACTAACACATGAGAATAAATTACACATGTATCTTATCAACTCTGTATTTAAAGATTTATATGCTGGGACTTGGAGGATGGAGATAATACAGGGATTAAGACACTTTCTTTGAATGTGGGTTACCCCTATTTAATCCCATGTACCACATGGTCCCCCAACAATACCTAACACAGAGCCAACAGTAGCTGTCATGTCTCAGGATTATTTATACCAGTGAAGGTCACACACAAACACTACAATCAAGCATTCACCTCTCCATCCTTTCCGATGAAATTAATGGGGACCCTGATGTCATTTGAATCATCTTCTTGACTCCTTTATAACACAATGGACATTCTGAATCTTTGGTCACTATGGGAAATGATGTGTTGTCTTTATTTTTCTTTCTTCTCATTCTTTGCCAAGGTTATAAATCATAGGAAGATGGAACCAGAGCACAGTGGGGCCGGGGTGATAGCACAGCAGTAAGGCGTTTGCCTTGCACACTGCCAACCCTGGATGGACACAGGTGTGATCCCTGACATCCCATATGGTCCCCTGAGCCTGCCAGGAGCGATCTGGGTGCCGAGTCAGGAGAAACCCGAGTACCATCAGATGTGGCCCAAACAAATAAGAAAAGATTATACATCATAGAAAGATAGTACTAGGGGCCGGAGAGATAGCATGGAGGTAAGGCGTTTGCCTTTCATGCAGGAGGTCATCGGTTCGAATCCCGGCGCCCCATATGGTCCCCTGTGCCTGCCAGGAGCAATTTCTGAGCCTGGAGCCAGGAATAACCCCTGAGCACTGCCAGGTGTGACCCAAAAACCAAAAAAAAAAAAAAAAAAAAAAAAAAAAAAAAAAAAAAAGAAAGATAGTACTAATTACAATGTGAGAAAGATATAGGAAAACACATTAGCATGAAGGCCAAAAAGATAGCACAGGGAGTAGAGCTATTTCAGGTGTGATTCGTAAGCACAGAGTCAGGAGTTAACCCTGAGCATAGTTAAATGTGTCCCCCCTCCAAAAAATTAGCATAGTTCTTTTTGGAAAACAGCTTAGTAGTTTTTTTGCTAATTAATTTTTCTCAGAGCATCACTTTCCTAATACATAAAATGTGGATGATAAATAGTATCAATTGCAAGGAAATCGTTGCCAAGTAATCAGAAGAAAAAAACATAATTAATACTATATAAGGTCCTAGAGATATTATAGGGATTATAATATCTATGCCTGGGGCCCGAGAGATAGGACAGTGGTAAGGCATTTGTCTTGCATGCAGAAGGATGGTGGTTTGAATCCCAGTGTCCCATAAGGTCCCCTGAGCCTGCCTGGGGCGATTTCTGAGCATAGAGCCAGGAGTAGCCCCTGAGTGCTGCCAGGTGTGACCCAAAAACCAAAAACCAAAATTATGTGTGTGTGTGTGTGTGTGTGTGTGTGTGTGTGTATGTGCCTGTCAGCTAGCAAGGGTAACGTACGCACACACACACACACACACACACACACACACACACACACATACACACACACACACACACACCATACGTCTGAGGCATTCAGAACCAAGGATGTTTCCCTCTGCTGAAAAAAGATAAAGAACAGGCCCCAGGCTAATGATTATTCTATTCCAACTATGCTTCTAGAGTGCAAGAGGAAATAGGATACTTGCAGAGCAGCAGGACAGAGCAAAAACAGCTGGGGCAAGTGAGCTCCCTCTCTTGCTCTCTCTCATTTTGGGGCCATACCTAGTGGCACCCAGGGGTTACTCCTAGCTCTTCACTCAGAAATTGCTCCTTGAAGGCTTGGGGAACCATATGGGATGCTGGGGATCAAACCAGGCCAGTTGCATACATGGCAAAAAAATACACACACACACACACACACACACACACACACACACACACACACACACACACAAAACCCAGCTCGGCCACATGCATGGCAAACGTCCTACCCTCTGTGTTATCTCTCCAGCCCTAAATAGTGTTTTTGTTTGTTTGTTTGTTTGTTTTGGGGCCATACCCAGTGACATTCAGGGGTTACTCTTGGCTCTGTGCTCAGAAATTGCTTCTGGCTTGGGGAACCATATGAGACACTGGGGGATCAAACCATCGGTCCATCCTGGATCAACCAAGGCAAATGCCCTACCCCTGCACTGTTACTCCAGCCCCCCAAAATAGTAATTTTAATCTTTCTGCTGTTTTTTCAACACTTCCTCTTAGGTCCCAACAAAGCATAACATAATTTTATTGTTGTTGTTGGGAGAGGGGTGAGTGTTCTCAAATAACACTCAGGGGACTCGGGGACCCAATCCTATGATACTGTGCCAGCCAGGCCAGTGGTAGGGCGTGCAAATGTAATGCTATTCTGGCCCTCTGATGCTAGGAATCCCAAGGGTCCTCTGGTGGGACTGGAGGCCTCCAGACCCATACTTGCCTATGTTTATCAGATTGTGTAACAGAGCTGGGATGAGGGAGGGTCTTCAGTCCTGTACATCATCCTGGTCCTAGGTTCTTTTTAGGGGGTTATACGCAGGGCACAGGGTTTACTACTCACTCTACACGTAGGAATCATTCTTGGCTATGCTCAGGGGACCATATATGGTGTTTGCTATTGAACTCTGGTTGGCCATGCAAGGCAAGTGTCTATCTGCTATATTATTACCCTAGTGACTACCTTCTATTTTTATTATGGTTTAGAGAACTCATAAAGATAACTGAACTTTTTATTTTCTTTTGTTTTCGGGCCACACCCAGTGATGCCCAGGGGTTACTTCCGGCTCTGCACTCAGAAATCGCTACTGGCAGGCTCAGGGGACCATATGGGACACCAGGAATTGAACCCAGGTCCGTTCTGGGTCTGCCACGTGCAAGGTAAATGCCCTATTGCTGTTCTATCTCTCCAGCCCCAAGATGGCTGAACTTGAACCAAACCTTGGCCATACCTGGCAATGCTCAGGGGTTACTCCTGGCTCCACCCTCAGGAATTACTCCTGGCAGTGCTCAGGGGGCCATATGGAATGTTGCGAGATTGAACTTGAATTGGTCATATGCAAGGCAAGTGCCCTTATCTATTGTACTATCACTCTGCCACTCCCAATTTTTTTCAACTGAAAAATGAAAATATGAAGGCTGGTGAACTACCACAATGTCTTAGAGCAGCCTTGTTTAACAACCTGTTTGCACCTACCCGCGGCTTTGGCATTGGCCTGTCGCTTGAGCACCAGAGGTTTGGATCACTGTCCATGCAAGCATACTCTTGGATTCAGCTCCGAAATTCCTTATGTACTGAGCACTGCCCTGGCAGCTCTACAGTTTATCCTATTACCAGTGTGTGTGAATAGCACAAAGTGAATCGTGCAATCACTCATTCCTCCCAGCTCTGCAACTAGAAACTAGAAAGCTGTGTTAGTGCCAGGGCCAGACCTGCAACCTCTAGAGAGCAGATGCTGTGAACACAGGATGAAGGAAGGAGGGAGAGGAAAGGGGTCAAGGGTCACCTGTAAACAAGATCTCATGGTTCTCCAGCACTACCGGATGTGGCCCTACACTCCCCACTCAGTAAATAAGATTATTGCACATCCACCTTGTTGAGCCTTTAGGCTGGATCTGCCAAGGCCACAATCTGGTGTGATACCTCCCCCGCCTTTACCCCTGCCTGTAAGCACCACAGCCGGGTAGGACCGCAGACCTAGAGCATCACAACAGAAGGAAGTGGGGGCAGGGAGAGTATTAAAAAAAGCAAACAAGACGTCAGAGTGATTGTACAATGGGTAAGACACTTGTCCGTCCTAGGTTACCGCGTGCAAGGCAAACGCCCTACGGCTTGCACCACCACTCTGGCCCCAAGACACTTACTTGTCTTTCATGTGGTTAACCTGGGTTTGATCCCTGGCATTCCATATGGTTCCCCAGGAGTGATTCTTGGATGCAGAGTCAGAAGTATCCCCGGAGCATCACTGTATGTAGCCCTAATGCCAGTGGTGAGAGGATGGTGTCCCCTGGTGACTTATTGGAAGTGGGAAAGAAACAGGACATAGCTTTGAGAAGGGAATCTATTCCTTTCTCTCTTCATTTGTACTACCCAGGGAGTAGAACCAATAAAATATGAGATGATGAACCCCTACATGACATGGATCTCAAGTCTTGCTATTAGGCATGGATTCAAGAGAAAGAGAGAGAGAGAGAGAGAGAGAGAGAGAGAGAGAGAGAGAGAGAGAGAGAGAGAGAGAGAGAGAGAGAGAGGAGCAGGAGAGATAGTATGGAGGTAGGTCATTTGCCTTGCATGCAGAAGGACGGTGGTTCGAATCCCGGTATCCCATATGGTCCCCTCGAGCCTGCCAGGAGCAATTTCTGAGCATAGAGCCAGGAGTAACTCCTGAGTGCTGCTGGGTGTGACACCCCCCCAAAAAAAAAAGAGAGAGTGAGTGGTCGGTAAGCCCAGACAAAGATATGAGAATGTAAAATGCAGAAATGGTTTATTTGCTTAGCTAGCTAAGGGTCCAAGACTTCCACCTGACAGCAGGCTTCCCATCAAGGATCCCAAGATACCATTCCGCTCAGGTTATATAGATGTACAGCATCAATCTAGATCCATCCAGTTACTTTCCTATTGGCACCTGCCACATTTCAAAGAATACATCTTCTATTTCATTGCGTCCCGCTTAATGTTAAAATTCAGACAGCCTGATTCCATGGTCATAGACATTGACTTAAATGTCCCCTTTTTCCTATCTCTCCCATCCTACACCCACAAGAGATGTACCGGCCACCTGGTCCCGACCAGTGTTCTCCTGGCATCTCCAACTCTTATCTGAAGGCCACATTCCTATAGACATACAAACTAACAAAGGGAGTACAGAAGCTAATAAACAGTTTAGCAAAAAGCAGAAACTTTCACAGGGAAAGCAGAGTCAGAAACTTTTGCAGGGAAAGAATTCTCCTCAAGGTCCCACATTGCCAGCCACACTAGACTGCTGTCCATTTGATCCCTTGTGTAGGAGTTAATGCCCACCATCTGATATCTTGGGCAGCCATGGGACTCAGGGTGGAGCAAGAAATTGATCTTTGTAGGAAAGGAGAGTCAGTCCCAGACCTTACCCAAGCCTTTCCGGTCCTTTGTCTTTCTCTTGGAAAAGCATTTCAGGGGCAGTGAAGTAAAAACAGGATTTGATTTTATTTTATTTTTGTGGTTTTTGGTCACACCCGGCAGTGCTCAGGGGTTATTCCTGGCTCCAGGCTCAGAAATTGCTCCTGGCAAGCACGGGGGACCATATGGGACGCCGGGATTCGAAACGATGACCTCCTGCATGAAAGGCAAACGCCTTACCTCCATGCTATCTCTGGCCCCAAAAACAGGATTTCAATTAGAATTCCAGAGAAAGGGGAGGGAAAAGAGAGAGAGAATGAGAGAGAGAGAGAGACAGAGAGAGAGAGAGACAGAGACAGAGATAGAGACAAAGACAGAGTAAAGTAAACCCTCTCTAGAGAGTGTGTGGACTTCTTCAAAGGTAGAGAGAACCTTAGAGAAAAAGCACCAAACTCCGAAATTTGGATCAATTTAAATTTAAACCAATTAAAGAGGGGAGATGTGGGGGGACCTAAGTGGTACTACAGTGGGTAGGGCATTTGCTCTACATACAGTCAAACTGGGTTTGATTCCAGGCATCCCATATGGTCCCCGGAGCCTGCCAAGAATAATTTTTAAGACCAGAGCCAGGAGTAACCCCTAAGCACCACCAGATGTGGCCCCAAAATGTGTATCAAGTCACTATATGCAGTGGTTGGCATTACACAGGAGCACCTCCTTTGTTGTAAATTGTCTTTTATAGGGTTTCCCCAACCTGCCAACTGAGGGACTTTCAACCTAGACAAGAGTTCTATTGTTAAGGTGATTGTCTGGGTCTCTGGGAGAAGGGTTAATTAAGGATAGTAAATGATCTTCTTTGATATTCCTTTTCTGCTCTTTTGTTCCTGCTGGAGCTTCTCTTCCAAAGGCTTAAGTTTCAGTATTCATAAGGTGTAGGGCACTAAGCTTGGAATTAAGAAGTTACAAGAATTGGGCCTGAGAGATAGTATAAAAGTAGGGCGTTTGCCTTTCATGCAGAAGGACGGTGGTTAGAATCCCGGCATCCCATATGGTCCCCCGAGCCTGTCAGGAGCGATTTCTGAGCATAGAGCCAGGAGTAACCTCTGAATGCTGCAGGGTGTGACCCAAAAACCAAAAAAAAAAAAAAAAAAAAAAAAAAAAAAAAGGAAGTTACAAGAATAACTTCTTCAAGTTCTGCTTCTTGGTTTTATTATATCCCAAGAACTTTTTGTTACATCCCAAAGAACTGAGTGCCATGGGGAGGGGGAGGTCCTTCCCTGTCTTGCTTCATCTTATTATATTATTCATATATATATATCATATATATGTATTATAATGTAATATAATCAATATAATATATAATCATAATATAATATATTCATATTATTTTCAGAGAAAATAAATAAATAAATTAAAAAATAACCTTGACAGAGATCAAAGGACCTCCTGAAGGCCTGATCAGGGCAAGTGAGAGCAATTTACAAGACCTTCTGCAAATGGCAGTTCCCGTGGTGACGACGCGCCCCGCCAAAGACCTTCCAAATATGGCGAACCAGAGGTTCTGACGTCACTTCCGCCAGCAACCCCCTATATAAGCGGCAGGATTTCCGCTTTCGCTCTTTTCCGGCGGTGACGGCCTCCCCCTTGAGAAGATGCCTGTGAGTGTCGGGTCCCCGTTTCTGCAACAACTCCCGTCCCGGGGCCCTGTTGATGCCGCGTCGCGACGGCGTCGGGCACCCCGAAGTGAGGGGTCGCTTTGACCCCCGCCATTTGCCTCGCGGGGTCTCTCAGCCCGCGGAGAAGGCCCCACGCCGCCCCGGGCGTGGAGCGGGAACAAGATGGCGGCCGGCCGCGCATGCGCAGTGTAACCCGTGTTTTAGGCCTTGTCCCTGGTCCCATGTCCCATGGGATCTGAGTGCTTTCTTATTTTTTGCCCCTTAGCTCGCCAAGGATCTCCTTCACCCCTCTCCGGAGGAGGAGAAGCGGAAGCACAAGAAGAAGCGGCTGGTGCAGAGCCCCAACTCCTACTTCATGGACGTCAAATGCCCAGGTGAGGGAGGGGTTCCAGGCCTGATGACACGTGCCCTGGACACCAGCATCTGTGCTTCGGGGACAGGGAATGCCAGGACCCAGGAATGGGCACCCCGAGTCAGTCCATCCTGGAGGCGGTAGTCTGAGCCATGTGCACGTTGTCATGCCTAGTTCAGCCTTAGCGAGTGATCTCAGCTGCCACCCAAAGCGTCCCCGACGGTTTAACGCAGCAGCTGGTGTTTTGCTGATGCCCCAGGCAGGCCTGTAAAACAGCAAGTTTTTGTTTTTTCTTGTTGCAGGATGCTATAAGATCACCACCGTCTTCAGCCATGCACAGACGGTAGTTTTGTGTGTGGGCTGCTCTACTGTCCTCTGCCAGCCTACAGGAGGAAAAGCAAGGCTTACAGAAGGTAAATGATCTAGCTAGCAAACATTACCGTTTTGATTTTTTTTTTTTTACAACTAAAGGGAACTTGAACGATGTTATTAGACCCTCTTAGGAAGTTCATTAGTTTACTAGTCCGTTTCCCTCTATGAGGAGTCTAATACTTGATTTCAAAGTACTTAGTGACAGCTGGGGTGGCTGTGATTGATAAAGTGGTTGAGAAATACAAAGCTGCAGCTTACTTTGTGGGGAATGGGAGATACTGTCTGTATCCTGTTTAGGAGAGCATTAAATGCTGAAGAAAGGAAAAAGAGCACTATCACTATAAAATAAAATAATAATGCTTTGAGTTTGGGATAGAGCAAATAAATGGGGCTGTCAGTTAATCTCTGAAATTTGTTCTTTCAGGGTGCTCCTTCAGACGGAAGCAGCACTAAACTCCCTGAATCAAGATGAATGGGAAACCGTCCCAATAAACACATTTTGGATACATGCTGTTTATTGTCTTATTTTACTGCTAGGAAGTTCCTGCCTCCAGTATTCGGGGGCAAGAAGATTGGACTACTAGTGTCATTTGGGGCAAGTAAGTGATTGAGTACTTCCACATTTGGGACATTTATCCATCTCCACATAGTGAATATAATCTTCAGTGCTTCATAACCTGGGCTGCAATAAGTGGAACATTTTCAACACTTTTCTTTGAATTAAGAACTGACCATTTAAAAACCAGTATCACACCACTTCAGTAGAAACAATTAAGCATCTTTTATTTGAAGTTCTTGGAAAGCTTGTTTGGAGGCTGATGTTACAGGTGTTATAGCAGGCTGCTAGGCTGGAAAGTGCCAGTCTGGTCCCAGAGATCTTAGTGCCTTGTACTCCATAGCCAATGTGGAAATCGGTTCTGAGCTCCTGGGGTTTGTGGGTTCACAAAAGGTCGGGGAGGTGTGGTATAAGAACCTAGAAGTAAGGGTAAGATAAGTGGAAAAATAAAATCAAGGGTTCTTGGGTTTGGTGTTGGAGGTTGAACCCGGGGCTTTATACATGCAAAGCAAGCTCTATTATCAAGAGTTCCATTCCTGGCCTGGTCTGTGCTGGTCTGTAGAGGTGGTTCTTTACCTCTGTGTGGATGCCCTAGAGATGGTACGTAGACGACTGGAGCGGTTTGTATCCTGTTTAGGAGAGCATTATATGCTGAAGAGAGAATAAGGGAAAAGTTACCAAAGCATAAGATGGATAAAAAGTAATGCTGACATTAGATATCAGTACCACTATAAAAGAAAGTAGTAATGCTTTGAGTTATATATGATTAAAGCTATGAACTCTATTTTGAGGTTTTTCTAATTCTGGCTAAAAGAAATGCAGCTGTAGATAACTGGTGTGTGGTTGCCGAGTGGTGGTGTATAGGCCAGTTTGTTGAACTAGATGGCTAGGACAGCTAAGTTAGTCTCAATTGTCACAAATTAGATGTGATAAATGGCTAATTTTCATCCTCATTTAGTTTGTGAAATAAAATGGAGGCAGTTTCCAAGTCAAAAGTCTACCGTGATGAATATGAATATAAGAACTTACCTAGAAAGATGAAAGCTGTTGATGCCAACACCGCAAAGAGGGTAAAGAGGAGGACCTGGTAAGAGCCTATGAAGTGCTGGAGGACACCCGACTCTCCACACGGATCTATATGTTGGCCAGAATGAAAGAATGTTAATTCCAGAACAGTTATATTTAAATAAACTTGTGGCCTGGCTATGAAAATGACTGACAGAAGAATCATTCAAGTCCCAGCCCTTTAGGATATTTTTCATTCAAGTCCCAGCCCTTTAGGATATTTTTTCTTGATCAGTGTAAGGGATGAGTTATTTTGACTTGTTCCTATTTCCAAATCAAAACAATTCTTTTTTTTTTTTTTTTTTTTTTTTTTGGTTTTTGGGTCACACCCGGCGTTGCTCAGGGTTTACTCCTGGCTGTCTGCTCAGAAATAGCTCCTGGCAGGCACGGGGGGACCATATGGGACACCGGGATTTGAACCAACCACCTTTGGTCCTGGATCGGCTGCTTGCAAGGCAAACGCCGCTAACTCTCCGGGCCCTTTTTTTTTTTTAAATCAAAACAATTCTAATTTTTTTTTTTTGTTTTTGTTTTGGTTTTTGGGCCACACCTGGCGGTGCTCAGGGGTTACTCCTGGCTGTCTGCTCAGAAATAGCTCCTGGCAGGCACAGGGGACCATATGGGACACCCGGGATTTGAACCAACCACCTTAGGTCCTGGATCGGCTGCTTGCAAGTCAAACGCCGCTGTGCTATCTTTCCGGGCCCAACAATTCTAATTCTTGACCCTTTAGCTGTTAATGTTTCAGCTTACCAAAGGTGTTTTTTTTTGTTTTGTTTTTGGGTTTTTGCTCTGGGTTACTCTTGGCAGGGTGGGGGGGCCATATGGGATGCGAAATTCTATCCTGAATTGGCTGCTTGCAATGAAAATGCCCAATGCTATGCTATCTCTCTGGCCCCACCAAAGGATATTTAAAATTTGTTCTAAAATAAAGTGTTAACTTTTTTTCTACACTTCAACCTGAAGTGTCATGCTGCTTTCATCAAATTTATAGCATGATTATCTAAAACTTTTTTTTTTTTTTGGTTTTTGGGCCACACCTGGCGGTGCTCAGGGGTTACTCCTGGCTGTCTGCTCAGAAATAGCTCCTGGCAGGCACAGGGGACCATATGGGACACCGGGATTCGAACCAACCACCTTTAGTCCTGGATCGGCTGCTTGCAAGGCAAACGCCGCTGTGCTATCTCTCCGGGCCCGGGATTTTTTTTTTAAACTAGTTTTTCTTAAACTAGGGCTTATTCTCAAGATCAATAAAGTTTGGTTTTTATATGGATAGTGTTTTTGGCATTGCCTTTTGGGCAACACCCACCTGTGCTCAAGGTTTATGCTTGGCTCTGCTCAGGAATCACTCCTGGTGAGCTGGGAGATCAGATGGGATACTGGGGATCAGGCCAAGGTGGGCGCTGTGTACAAGTTCCCTACCTGTTGTATTATCTCTGGCCTGGCATTGATTTTGTTTTAATTCGATTTTTTTTTTGTTTGTTTTTTGTTTTTGTTTTTGTTTTTTTTTGTTTTTGGACCACACCCGTTGACGCTCAGGGGTTACTCCTGGCTATGCGCTCGCTCAGAAGTTGCTCCTGGCTTCTTGGGGGACCAAATGGGACACCGGGGGATCGAACCGCGGTCTGTCCAAGGCTAGCGCAGGCAAGGCAGGCACCTTAATTCGATTTGTTAATGTCTAGCTTGTACTGAAGCCTTGGAATCCCCTAGCATTTCTGGGTGTGGCCTACAAACAGTAATGTTTTGTTTTGAGGCTACACTCTAGAGCTTGGGATCCTAGTACAAAGTTCTCTTAAACCCAACAAGAATTTAATTTTTTTCTTTTGGTTTTTGGGTTACACTGGGCACCGCTCAGGGGTTACTCCTGGCTCTATGCTCAGAAATCGCCCCTGGCAGGCACTGGGGACCATATGGGATGCCGGGATTCGAACCACTGTCCTGCATGGAAGGCAAACGCCTTACCTCCATGCCATCTTGCCGGCCCCTTATTTTTTTAAATATATTTTTATTTTGGGTTACAGTCACAAACAGAACACCCCCCCTTTACCAGTGTAACATTCCCCCCTCCCCCTTCCCATCCCCTGCCAGTATTCGAGACAGGCATTCTACTAGTTATTTTTAAGTTCAGTAAATTTTTTTCTTAAAGGATAAGGGTTAAAAATAAATAGTAGGGCCGGGCGGTGGCGCTGGAGGTAAGGTGCCTGCCTTGCCTGCGCTAGCCTAGGACGGACCGCGGTTCGATCCCCCGGCGTCCCATATGGTCCCCCAAGAAGCCAGGAGCAACTTCTGAGCGCATAGCCAGGAGTAACCCCTGAGCGTCACAGGGTGTGGCCCAAAAACCAAAAATAAATAAATAAATAAATAAATAGTAAAGGTGTGACAGTGGCAATCACCATGTTTGCATGGGCCCAGAAAATTTATGAGAAAAATGGAAAAAAAATCCTTGGCCCGATTACAAGAAGGCCTCACCCCCGAAGTTTATTGGTTTACCTCCATGCTATCTCTCCGGCCCCTTCAGTCATCTCTTGATAACCCACCCAAACTATTTCTAGCCTTCAGTTTTTGTCTCATGGAATGGGAGTTTGGGTGGAACCTTTAGTAAATCTCAGAATGTTAATTTTCCTTTTCCCTTTCACTCAGTGTCCTTAAATTATGTGAAATTTAACAAGACAATTAAAAAAATCACAGGAGAGGGCCCGGAGAGATAGCACAGCGGCGTTTGCCTTGCAAGCAGCCGATCCAGGACCAAAGGTGGTTGGTTTGAATCCCGGTGTCCCGTGCCTGCCAGGAGCTATTTCTGAGCAGATAGCCAGGAGTAATCCCTGAGCACCGCCAGGTGTGGCCTAAAAAACCAAAAAAAAAAAAAAATCACAGGAGAATGTGAAAAGCCTTGTAGAATGGAGAAAATGCAGGTTAGGTGTTATTTTTCTGTTGTTTTTTGTTTTTGTTTTTCGGGCCACACCCGTCTGATGCTCAGGAGTTACTCCTGGCTAAGCGCTCAGAAATTGCCCCTGGCTTGGGGGGATCGAACCACGGTCCTTACCTCACAGGGTCTCAAACTCAGGTACAACATTTTGTGTCCTCACCCCCCAATGTTCAAGGCTTACTACTGACTTTGCACTCAAGGATCACCTCGACTTTGCCTCCTGCGGCCCCCAGGTAAATTGAGTTTGAGACCCCTGTGCCACCTTGCTGGTCCCTAGGTGTTTTGCAGAGTAGATTCTGGTTCTATCTCTACCTGCATAACCCCTGGGCAATGCCATGGTCAGTCCTATGCACTAAGCCAGAAACAGTCCAACCTCCCCTCCCAAAGCTTTAGTAACTAAAAATCTCAGGTCTGATGATAGTTGTAAATTTGAAGTGAAAATTTTGAGGTCTGATAGAAAATTCTACCTAGATTTTGTTGGTGACAATCGTGTTGATAGTGTTCTATACTCAGAAATACTAGGTTTCAGAGGAAACTGAAAATAAAGAAGTTTCCCTTAGGGCATGGATACTTTGACTTTTGTCCTTTGGTCCTTGAGATGAGATAGATGAATTCATTTGAAAACTTGTCTCAGAACAGGCTGGGGTTGAACTCTTTGTAGTTCAAATAGACCATGTACAATCTAATTTCCAATTTTTTTGTGGTCTGTGTGGGGTCACACTGAGGTCTACCCAGGGATCATTCCTGGCAGGCTTTGGAAACCTTATGGGATGCTATGGATTGAACCTGGGTTGTTTATGCAAGGCCAAGTGCCCTATTTCTGTATTATAGCTCTGGCACCTTTAAACTTTTAAAAACAAGACTGCATATCAATGTTTAATACAGAAGTATAAAAACATTTTTTGTTGTTTTTGGGTCATACCTGGCAGCGCTCAGGGGTTTCTCTTGGCTCTATGCTCAAATCGCTCCTGGCAGGGTCAGGAGACCATACTGGATGCTGGAATTCGAACCACCATGTCCTGCGTGCAAGGCAAATGCCCTACCATTGTGCTGTGCTATCTTTCCGGCCCCTGAATTAAAGGCTTTCTTAACCTTCACAAACAACTTAAGGCTGGAGAGAGATAGTTCATAGGATTTGATAAGGTCTGTCCCTGCCAGGACTACCTTGGAGTGGGGATATAAATAACAGGAGGTGGGAATGGCTTTTCTTTTGGGGGCCCCCACCATGAGGTGCTCTGGTTATTTCTGATTCTGTACTCAGGAATTAACACACCTAGGGGCCAGAGAGATAGCACTGTGAGCTGATCCAGGACATATGGTGGTTCAAATCCTGGCATCTTATATGGTCCCCATATAGGAGCTATTTCTGACCACAGAACTAGGAGGAACCCTTGAGTGCCACTGCGTGTGACCCAAAAACCCACCCCCCCCCCAAAAAAAAAGGAATTAACACCTGGGAGTATTTAGGGGACTTTAGAGGATACCAGGGATTAAACTCAGATTGGCCACAGGCAAAGCAAATGCTTTACCTGCTTGCTATACTATCTCCGGCCCCTTCGGACACTTTGGACTACCATCAAATGGAGCACACGGACAACTCAGGTTCCTCCCACATTATAGATGGTCCCCCATGCCTATCAGGCGTGATCCCTGAGCAAGCCCAGAGCACTGCTAAATGTAGACCAAAATCAAACCAAAAAACAGTTATTTAGTATGAGTCTGTCAGCTTCCTAAGTGTATTAACCCTTATTTTTTTTGGGCTACACCCAGTGATGCTCAGGGGTTACTTCTGGCTATGCACTCAGAAATTGCTCCTGGCTTGGGGGACCATTTGGGACACTGGGGATCGAACCAAGGTCCTTCCTGGATCGGCCACTTGCAAGGCAAAAGCCCTATCGCTGTGTTATCACTCTGCTCCCTCCCCTTACTTTATTTTTATTGGTGGTTGCTCCAATTGTATCCTGTGGAGTTCAGGTGAAACCTGGGCATCCTGCTTGCAAATCCTGCATGCAAGTGGTCTAAATGGACAACTGTTTTCAGACCTCTTTTGGGGATGTTTATTTTTTGGTCATACTTGGCAGTGCCAAGGGCTTGCTCCTGGCTCTGCTCAGGAATCACTTCTGTCAGTGCTTGGGAGACCATATGATGCTGAGGATCAAACTGGTCAGCCTCGTACAAGGTCAGCATCATGTCCGCTGTGTTCTCTGAATCTGAAGTTAAGCAGGTTTGGAAAACCAGTATTCACTTCGAGCAGTCTTGGATTTGAATGTTTTTCATTCTGAATTCTGAGTAATACACTGTCTTCTTTTTTTTTTTTTTTTTTTTTTGTGGATTTTGGGTCACACCCGGCAGTGCTCAGGGGTTATTCCTGGCTCCAGGCTCAGAAACTGCTCCTGGCAGGCACGGGGGACCATATGGGGCGCTGGGATTCGAACCGATGACCTCCTGCATGAAAGGCAAACGCCCTACCTCCATGCTATCTCTCTGGCCCTGTAATACACTGTCTTATTTGCTCTAGTAAAAAGGCAGCTACCAGGGGCTAGACAGAGAGTACAGTAGTTTGGGCAACTGCCTTGGTCTGTCCCCAGCACTCCCAATATAGTCCCTCGAACTTTGCTAGGGACTATATTAGATTGCAGTGGATTTTTGAGTGTAGAATCAAAAGGAAGGCCTGAGCACTGCTGAGTGTGGCTCAGAAACAAAAAATAAAGAGTAGTTCCTAGGACTGAAGCAATAACATGGATGTCGGGCATTTACCTTCATGTTGCCGAACCAGGACGGACGGTGGTTTGAATCCTGGCATCCCATATGGTCCCTCATGCTGGCCTGCCAGGAGCTATTTGTGAGCTCAGAGCCAGGAGTAACCCCTGAGCACCACAGCGTGTGGTCCTCAAACAAACAAGTAACTCCCAGGCTCACCTGCATCAGGGTTTTCTTTCTTCACTCTCACTTGCACAGCCTCATTTTGGCTTGTTAGTAAACAGGAAACATTGATGAAAGCTGGAACAAGTAGTTGCTGCATCGAAGTGAAGTTGACCACTCGCACTGTATAGACAGCCAGGTTAGGCATGAGAGACAAGTACCGGTGGCTAGAGACCACTAGGTTGGGAGAACTGGAGAAAACCTGGGAGAAAAGAGAAAATGGTACGTCTATGAAAAGAGAATCAGTTGTTCTAGTGCCTTGCAATCTTTTTTTTTTTCTTGGGCAGGGCGACACCAGGCAGTTCTAAAGTTACTCTTGGGGGCTAGAGAGAGAGCACAGTGGTAAGGCATTTGCCTTGCATGCAGCAGATTCAGAACGGATTGTGATTCGAATCCCAGCATCCCATATGGTCCCCCAAGCCTGCCACGAGCATTTCAGCACAGAGCCAGGAGTAACCCCTGAGCATCGCCGGGTGTGACCTGCAAACCAAAAAAGAAAAACTCTTGGGGCCGGGCGGTGGCGCTGGAGGTAAGGTGCCTGCCTTGCCTGCGCTAGCCTAGGACGGACCGCGGTTCGATCCCCCGGCGTCCCATATGGTCCCCCAAGAAGCCAGGAGCAACTTCTGAGCGCATAGCCAGGAGTAACCCCTGAGCGTCACAGGGTGTGGCCCAAAAACCAAAAAAAAAAAAAAAAAAAAAAAAAAAAAAGAAAAACTCTTACTCCTGGTTCTGTTCTCAGAAACTGTTCCTGGTAGGCTCAGGCCCCTCTTGTCCCATATTGCACTCAAAGTGACAACTGATCCTATAGTCAGCTGACAGTTATTTGCCTTAAGTCATAAATACATGAAGGTGTATTGTAGAATAGGAATAAAAATGACTTGTGAGACTAAGCTTTAAAAAAGCCAGAGAGTTGGGGCCGGAGAGATAGCATGGAAGTAAGTCATTTGCCTTTCATGCAGAAGGACAGTGGTTCGAATCCCGGCATCCCATATGGTCCCCCGTGCCTGCCAGGGGCGATTTCTGAGCATAGAGCCAGGAGTAACCCCTGAGCACTGCCGGGTGTGACCCAAAATCCAAAAAAAAAAAAAAAGGCCAGAGAGTACAGTGGGGAAGGTGTTTGGCCTTGCACTATGACCTGGATTGAGAAAATAGAACCTCACAATGTTTGGTCACAGGATTTAAACCACAGACTATTATTCAAACATGAAGTCTAGGGGGCCGGAGTGATAGCACAGTGGTAGGGCATTTGCCTTGAACACTGCCAACACAGGACAGACCCAGGATCAATCCCCAGCGTTCCATTTGGTCCCCCGAGCCTTCCAGGAGTGACTTCTGAGCACAGAGTCAGGAGTAGCCCCTGGGTGCCACTAGGTTGGCCCAAAAACCAACCAAACAAAACATGATGAAGTCTAATAATTTTGGGAGGGAGATTGGGCCATAAGGTGCTCATGGATTGTTCTTGATGGAGTTTGAGAACACTGATAGATTTTCTTCACTCTTTTAGGATTTTCTTTGGTGCTATAAGGAGATGGCTTAGGCAATGATGGCTAACCTTTTTGAGCCCGAGTGCACAAACTACCACACAATGCCCGGCCCTCCCAATGGCCAGTCCGACCCTGTTGCCAGGTGAGCTGCAAAGCAGACACCAGCACACTTGCCTCCCACCGAGCCGCATATCTTAATTGCAGACCCTTTCCCACGTGCCAGCTGCAAGGCCTTCGCGTGCCACCGCTGGCACTCGTGCCATCGGTTCGCCATCGAGGGCTAAGAGGGTTGAAACTCCTGCATTGCATATGGAAGATTTGAATTAAACCCTTGGTACACAGTTCTTTGAGCATTGCCTGAGAGTAATTTCTTTTGAGCTGAGGGAGGCTCTCCCATTTATTTCTCTGCCCCAAGCACCACCAGGTATGATACAAAAAATATTTTTCTGGGCTGGAGTGATAGTGTAGCAGTAAGGTGTTTGCCTTGCATGTGGCCGACCCAGGTCAGATCTAGGTTCAATCCCCGGCATCCCATATAGTCCCCAACTCTGTCAGGAGTGATTTCTGAGCACAGAGCCAGGAGTAATCCCTGAGCGCTGCCGGGTGTGGCCCAAGAAACCAAAAAAGAAAAATTTTTTTTTTTTTTTTTTGGGTTTTTGGGTCACACCCGGCAGCGCTCAGGGGTTGCTCCTGGCTCTGTGCTCAGAAATCGCTCCTGGCAGGCTTGGGGGACCATATGGGATTCCGGGTTTCAAACTACCATCCTTACACATGAAAGGCAAACACCTTACCTCCATGCTATTTCTCTGGCCCTCTTATGGTAAATTTTAAAGCAAGTCACTTGAGTAACTTCAGTTACCTTGGTCTGGGAATTAAAAACTGATAATTGTGTTTTGGTTTACTCCTCAACATACCTCTAGCTTTTCTAGAACTCTGTCCATTCCAAATATTTTTAGCTCCCCAATATCCTTTTTGTGGCCAAGAATCAATTCTGACTGGTTGAGATAAAAGGCTGGGATGAAAGGAATGAGGATTCTTTGCATTCCATTCTTACTACGTTCACTGACCAGAGTCGCCCACCCATAGACTGAGGTGTCAGAAATACTGAGGGCCTGGAGCAGCTCTTTTGTCTGAGGTCGAGCCTTGATTATGCAGACATAAACCCCTAAAGAAAAGAAAAACAGCAAGTTTCAGAAGCTCTATTCAACCTACAAGATTAGTATAGGAAGGAAAAATGGTAATAAGCAAATTTCAGAAATGTGAACTAGTTTTTAGTATTGAACATTAGTTTGCAAGTGACCATAAAGATGAGAATAACAACAACAACAAAAAAAAGATGAGAATAACAAAAAGAACCCATCAACTAGGGATCAGAGAGCTAAGACAGTGGGAAAGGCCTTTGCACATTGCCAACCCGGTTTTGATTCCCAGTACCATAAGGGTCCCCCATCACCACTAGTAAATCATTCCTGATTAGTGTCAAGAATAAGCCCGATGAGGCAGAGCATGGTGCAAGCAGTTGGGCGTTTGCCTTGCACGCGCTAACCTAGGACAGACTGCGGTTTGATCTCCCAGCTTCCCATATGGTCCCCCAAGCCAGGAGTGATTTCTGAGCGCATAGCCAGGAGTGAAGTGGCCCCTGAACATCACCGGGTGTGGCCCAAAAAGCAAAAAAAGAAAAAGAAGGGCCCGGAGAGATAGCACAGCGGCGTTTGCCTTGCAAG
This sequence comes from Suncus etruscus, assembly GCF_024139225.1. Classification (NCBI taxonomy): domain Eukaryota; kingdom Metazoa; phylum Chordata; class Mammalia; order Eulipotyphla; family Soricidae; genus Suncus; species Suncus etruscus. Next base: position 36,114,413 of record NC_064857.1, read on the forward strand.
CAGCCCATCCAGGACCAAAGGTGGTTGGTTCGAATCCCCGGTGTCCCACATGGTCCCCTGTGCCTGCCAGGAGCTATTTCTGAGCAGCCAGCCAGGAGTAACCCCTGAGCACTGCTGGGTGTGGCCCAAAAACAACAAAAACAAAAAAACAAAAAAAAAAAAGAAAAAGAAGAAGCCTGAAACAACCTGGAGTGATCCAAAAAGAAAAGGCCCCTAAAGTTTGTTTTTTAAGTTTTGGGGCCATACCAGTAATGCTCAGGAATTACTTTTGGTGGTGCTCAGGGGGCCATATAGAATCAAACCTGGCTTAGCTATGTGCAAGGCAAATGCTCTACCCTCTGTATTATCACTCTGCCTACCTGAGCCTGCTCTTAATACCATTATCTGCTACTCATACCAGGAATTATTAAGAAAGAATACAGGCCAGACAAAGGAATATAGAAAGAAATCAATAGAAAGGCAAGCCTTGGAACTGGTTTTATCACTTCTATCAAATCCCCTTCTCACCACTTTTTTTTTTTTTGGTTTTTGGGTCACACCCAGCAGTGCTCAGGGGTTATTCCTGGCTCCAGGCTCAGAAATTGCTCCTGGCAGGCACAGGGGACCATATGGGGCGCCGGGATTTGAACCAATGACCTCCTGCATGAAAGGCAAACGCCTTATCTCCATGCTATCTCTCCGGCCCTCACCACTTTTTTTTTTTTTCCGTTTTTTTTTTTTTTTTTTTTTGTGGTTTTTGGGTCACACCCGGCAGTGCTCAGGGGTTACTCCTGGCTCCATGCTCAGAAATTGCTCCTGGCAGGCACGGGGGACCATATGGGACGCTGGGATTCGAACCGATGACCTCTTGCATGAAAGGCAAACGCCTTACCTCCATGCTATCTCTCCAGCCTCTTTTTTTCCGTTTTTTTTTTTTTTTTTTTTTTTTTTTTTTTTTGTGGGCCTCACCACTTTTTATGGCAAGCTTCCTATCATGGACTAGTCCTCCTGTCACTCATACCTATTTTCTCTAGATATTACTACCATATTGCCATTTATTATTTTTAATGCCACAAATGATTATTCTGTGTCTACACCTCTCTGACTCTTTTCACTCAGAATAATAATCTGATGTGTTAATATATGTACAGATGATGCACTGTACATGGCTGTGTTTTTGTGTATTCACAAGAAACAGAAGTTGCACACCTGTACATTGTGTCCACTCATTATATGAGAGACTGGATTCAAAAAAACTCCCTGCTGAACTAAATTCTGTGATAGATGACACAGTAAAGATAATTTGTGAGGGGCTGGCAAGATGGCGCTAGAGGTAAGGTGTCTGCCTTGCAAGCGCTAGCCAAGGAAGGACTGGTTCAATTCCCTAGCATCCCATATGGTCCCTCCAAGCCAGGGGCGATTTCTGAGCGCTTAGCCAGAAGTAAGTCCTGAGCATCAAATGGGTGTAGCGTCACTGGGTGTGGCACCAAAACCAAAACAAAACAAAACAACCCAACCCCACTTTAATAGTTTGTGTATTTTTATTATTTATACTTTTTCCCTCCTCTTTGGTGCTGATGCTGTGATGCCTGTAGGTCAAAAATTTCCTGGCTGTAGTACTCATACTCTTTTCAGCCATGGTGCTGACATTTGCACTTGAGCTGTGATATTCACATATGTGCGTGCCAGGGGTCACACTGAGTGACATGTTATGATTGCGGTGCTTGTCAAAGGTTGTATTTCTTGTCCACTTGCACATACTTTAGGAGGGTACTTTTTTGGGGGGGGTCCATGCCCGCCCAGGTTCGTCCCAGATCCGCTGCTTGCAAGGTAAATGCTATTGCTCTGGACCCTGGGAAGGTACTTTTGAGCCACACCTGGTGGTGTTTGGGGGCTACTCCTGGCTCTGAGCTTCAGATCACTCCTGGAAGTGCTCTGGAGACTGTGGTGTGAGGTATTTAACCAGGCTTCCTATGTGCAAAGCCTGTGCGCTAGCTCATTGAGCACTCTCTATCTACATGTGGCCCAAAAACCCACAACCAAAAATTTGAATACACATATTGTGCCCTGAGTACCACCTGGAATGGTCCCTGAGAACCAGGAGTAAACATGTATTGAGGGGGCCGGGTAGGTGGCGCTGGAGGTAAGGTGTCTGCCTTGCAAGCGCTAGCCAAGGAAGGACCGCGGTTCGATCCCCCGGCGTCCCATATGGTCCCCCCAAGCCAGGGGCGATTTCTGAGCACATAGCCAGGAGTAACCCCTGAGCGTCAAACGGGTGTGGCCCAAAAACCAAAAACCAAAAAAAAAAAAACAAAAAAAAACAAAAAAACATGTATTGAGGGCTAGAGAAATAGTAGAGGGGTTAAGGTGCTTGCTTGCATCCTGTTGACCTGGTTCAATCTCTTGTACTACTTAAGAGACCCCAAGCACTGCCAGGGTACAGAGCAAGAAAAATCCCCTTAGCACCACCAGGTGTGGCTCAACTTCTACCATCACCACAAAGAAAGAATTGAAAAAGAAAAGTAGGGGCTGGAGCGATAGCACAGCGGTAAGGCATTTGCTTTGCACAGGGCCAATACAGGACTGATCCTAGTTCGAATTCCCACATCCCATTTGGTCCCCCGAGCCTGCCAGGAGTGATTTCTGAGTGCAGAGCCAGGAGTAACCCCAAGTGTGACCCAAAAACCAAAAAATAAATAAATAAAAAATAAGTAAAAAAAAAAAGGGCCCGGAGAGATAACATGGAGATTTGCCTTGCATGCAAAAGGGCTGTGGTTCAAATACCGGCATCCCATATGGTCCCCTGAGCCTGCCAGGAGCGATTTCTGAGTATAAAGCTAGAAGTAACCCTGAGCGCTGCTGGATGTGACCCAAAAACCAATATATATATTGGGAAAAAAGATTGAGAAAGATTTCATAGCTGTATAGCAAATGAAGTCACACTATAATTTTAACCCAAGAAGAGAGTAACAGGCCAGGGCAATAATCCCCGTAGGCAATCATTCCAAAGCATAGAAGCAGGAGAAACCCCTGAGCATCATCAGGTGGTGGCCTCAATACAAAAAATCAAATGAGACTGACAATAGTACAGGAGTCTGAATACAGGACTCTGGTCAGACAGAACTGTGGGTAAGGCACCTTGCACATGATTGACCCAGGTTTGATCCCCACCACCCCATATGATTTCCTGGACTCTGCCAAGAGTAATTCCTGACAGCAGAACCAGGAGTAACCCCTGAGAATTTCTGAGGTTGACCCAGCTCTCAAAAGCAATCCCCCCCCAACAACAACAACAAACCACTCAAAAAACAAATACGAATTTAAAGAGACCAGATTAATTCAGTGGAACCCACCTTTCTCCATACTGAAATCAGACTGGACGTGAAAGACTTTACTTGCTGGAATATCTAGCAAAGTGTTACTAAACTGTATATGGCACAGCATGAGTGTCTCTGGAAGTAGTGTTGTAATGGCTGAGGTTTGATTTGGGGTACAGGTTCCTAAGAAGCAGAAAAAATTATTTTGTTATATAAATTGTAAAAAAAGAATGACTGACAGAAGCAGTTTAGTATTAAGTAATAAAAGGGTCAGGTTTCCCCTGATTTATCCAGCTCTGTTGATTCTGCTGGAATTAAGGTGAAAGAATTTAAATATGATCACCCTTGCCTCAGTTCGCATGTAAATAACTATAGGAGGATTTCCTTTATCGACAGGGAGAAAAGACAGATGATAGAGAAATCATTTAGCTATTAAAAATACACAAAACGGGGCCGGGCGGTGGCGCTAGAGGTAAGGTGCCTGCCTTGCCTGCGCTAGCCTTGGACGGACCGAGGTTTGATCCCCCGGTGTCCCATATGGTCCCCCAAGCCAGGAGGGACTTCTGAGCGCATAGCCTGGAGTAACCCCTGAGCGTCAAACGGGTGTGGCCCAAAATGCAAAAAAAAAAAAAAAAAAAAGAAATACACAAAACGACTATTTTGGGGGGCCAGAGCTATAGCACAGCAGGTAGGGCATTTGTCTTGCATGTGGCTGACTTGGGTTTGATCCCCGACATCCGATATGGTCCCTGGAGTCTGCCATAAGTGATTTCTGAGCACAGAGCCAGGAGTTTTGGGTCACACCCAGCAGTGCTCAGGGGTTACTCCTGGCTCTGTGCTCAAAAGTCGCCCCTGGCAGGCTTGAGAGGGATCCTATGGGATGCCAGGAATCGAACTCAGGTCAGCTGCATGCAAGGCAAACACCCTACTGCTGTGTTATTGATCTGGCCCTTCAGTCATAATTTCTGATGTTTCATAGCTCTCAACTATTAGGTAGTAAAATTTTGAACCAGAACTTGGATTACTATGAATTCCAAGAGGTAAGTGACTGAAGGACCATGGGGTCCCTCAGACTTAGAGATTCCTGACCTTTTACATTGACACCATTTGTGCTTGTGGTGACGAAGAGCTTGAACACAGATGAACTGGGGGTATTGGTGAGGTAAGTCTTGCGATCATAACTGAACGTCAATCTTGATATTGCATTGACCACTACCTGTCATCAAACCAAAAGAAAATGTGTACCCATATTATTTGAAAGCTTCTCCCCTTCCACCTCAGAACTTAACAAAATGCATCTATGTCACACAAATGCAAGTTGCCCTTCTAGTGATCCCAGTTGAGAAACACAAAATTTGTTCACTGTGGAGAAGAAAATGACATTTATTTATTTGTTTGTTTGTTTGTTTTTGGGTCACACCTTGATGCGCTTAGGGTTACTCCTGGCTCTGCTCAGAAAAAGCTTCTGGCAGGCACGGCAGACCACATGGGATGCCAGCACTTAAACCACTGTCCATCCTGGGTCGGCTGCTTGCAAGGCAAACGCCCTATAGCTTTGCTATCTCTTTGACCCCGGCACTTTTTTTTTTTTTGTTTGTTTCTGTTTTTGGGTCATACCCAGCAGCCCTCAGGGATACTCCTGGCTCAATGGTCAGAAATCGCTTCTGCAGGCTCAGGGGAGACATGAGATGCCAGGATTCGAATCACCGTCCTTCTGCATGCAAGGCAAATGCCCCACCTCCATGC